>NC_056729.1:121849746-121882246 GCF_019279795.1 Protopterus annectens
GGCAGCTCATACAAACATGATATTTAAGATTGCTTGAAATTAGCCAATAATGTGGATCTCTGCAGCAGTCACATGGAAAGTTTCACAGGCAGGGACTCTTATATACAAAAGATAGACTCCCCAGTGTCTCAAGAATGCACCCAAAGAGCTGTCAGCAACCTCTGGGAGGCACAGTGCAGAGATGGATCTCCGGACACTACATTAGTGGGGACCCACACCAAGCTACGTTTGACAGAGCAAAACATGAACTTTGTAGAAGATATGTTTTCTGTTACATCACTGGTGAAGTTTGCAAAGAACACGTGCAATAATATACTACTTAATGATCCATGAAAGTAGCCAGACTATGAAATTTTGAACAAGAGGCAGCTGTTCAGTTTCAGTATTTGTAACAGTCATGCCAGGAGGAGAATAGGTTGCATATCACTTCAAGGAGAAGAAAGGAGGATTTGGGCTGTTTGATAAGGAAAATGCTCAAAGGGACAAAACTTGGCAGTTTTAACAAAACCCATAATCTAGTCCCTTAATGTCAGCTTGTCATCAAAGACTGCCCCTAGATCACATAACTTAGACATTAATTGTTCTTTGTCTCAACAGTAGATTACATAAAGAAGCAGAACTCCCTAAGAGTGGTGTGCATGATAGTAGCCATGTCCTGGGAATTCAAATATGAATGCATTTTAGGATTTTAGGTCTTTAGCCAACTGGTTAAGAGTAGCAAAGATTCCTAGTGGACCAAGAGGTAACTCTGGATGCCATCAGTATAGTACCATTGCTGTTCAAGTAGCATTTCTATGTGGCAATGTAAAAGCAATGATCCAAAATTCATAAAGTATGGAACCCTGCGGAATCCTGCAGTACTCAAAAGTGGAAGAAAGACAGACTGCACTGAGTTCCTGAAATTCCACTTTTCACAGATAAATCTAGGTTCATGGATGGAGTAAAAGTAAAAATATACTGCTAATGTCACCAAGGAACTAAACTAAGCTGGAGTATAAAACAAGAGAACAATAATCTTCCTCTGCCCATCTATATATATATCTATATCTTTATATATATATATATATATATATATATATATATATATATATATATATATATATATATATATATATATATATATTTATACAGTATATCTATATCTATAGCTATGTGGTGAATAGATATTTTAATAAGAGGGAGGAGCATAGGGTGAAGTACAAGAGTGGAGGAAGATGCACACAGGTGGATTATATCCTATGTAGGAGGGCCAGTCTGAAGGAGATTGGAGACTATAAAGTGGTGACTGGGGAAAGTGCAGTTAAGCAGCATAGAATGGTGGTCTGCAGGATGATGTTTGTTATCAAGAAGCGGAGGAGGAGTGTGAAAGCAGTGCCAAGGATTAAATGGTGGAAGTTAAAAAAGGGTGATTGTGAGGTGGAGTTCAGGGAAGAGTTAAGATAGGCACTGGGAGGCAATGAAGAGTTACCGAATAGCTGAGTAACTACAGCAGAGCTAGTAAGGGAGACTGCTAGGAAGGTGCTTGGTGTGACATCTGGACAGAGGAAGGAGGACAAGGAGACATGGTGATGGAATGAAGAAGTACAGGAGAGTATACAGAGGAAGAGGCTGGTGAAGAAGAAGTGGGATTGTCAAAGAGATGAAGAAAGTAGACATGAGTATAAGGAGATGAGGCGCATGGCAAAGAGAGAGGTGGCGAAGGCTAAGGATAAGGCATATAGAGAGTTGTATGAGAGATTGGACACTAAAGAGGGAGAAAAGGACCTGTACCAATTGGCTAGACAGAGGGACAGAGCTGGGAAAGATGTGCAGCAGGTAAGGGTGATAAAGCACATTGAGGGAAACATACTCACAAGTGAAGAGAGTGTGTTGAGTAGATGGAAAGAGTACTTTGAAGGGCTGATGAATTAAGAGAATGAGAGAGAGAAGGTTGGATAATGTGGAGATAGTAAAGCAGGAAGTGAAGCAGATTATCAAGGAGGAAGTAAGGACAGCTATGAAGAGGATGAAGAATGAAAAGGCTGTTGGCCCAGATGACATACCAGTGGAAGCATGGAGGTGCTTAGGAGAAATGGCAGTGGAATTTTTAACCAGATTGTTTAATGAAATTTTGGAAAGTCAGAGGATGCCTGAGGAGTGGAGAAAAAGTGTTTTGGTACCTATCTTTAAGAATAAGGGTGATGTGCAGAGGTGCAGTAACTACAGAGGGATACAATTGATCAGAAGTTATGGGAAAGAGAGTTATGGGAAAGAGTAGTAAAAGCTAGGTTAAGAAGGGAGGTGATGATTAGTGATCAGCAGTTTGGTTTCATGCCAGGAAAGAGCACTACAGATGCAATGTTTGCTCTGAGAGTGTTGTTGGAGAAATACAGAGAAGGTCAGAAGGAGTTGCATTGTGTCTTTGTGGACTTAGAGAAAGCATATGACAGGGTGCCTAGAGAGGAGTTGTGGTATTGTATGAGGAAGTCGGGAGTGGCAGAGACGTATGTAAGAGTGGTACAGGGTATGTGCAAGGGTAGTGTGACATTGGTGAGGACTGCGGTGGGAGTGACAGATACATTTAAGGTGGAGGTGGGATTACATCAACGATCAGCTCTGAGCCCTTTCTTATTTGCAGTGGTGATGGACAGGTTGACAGATGAGATTAGACAGGAGGCCCCGTGGACTATGATGTTTGCAGATGACATTGTGATATGTAGTGAGAGTAGGGACCAGGTTGAGAAGACCCTGGAGAGGTGGATATATGCTTTAGAGAGGAGAGGAATGAAGGTCAGCAGGGCTAAAACAGAATATATGTGTGTAAATGAGAGGGAGGGTAGAGGAATGGTGAGGATGCAGGGAGTAGAGTTGGTAAAGGTGGATGAGTTTAAGTACTTGGGATCAACAGTTCAGAGTAATGGTGAATGTGGAAGAGAGGTGAAGAAGAGAGTACAGGCAGGGTGGAATGGGTGGAGAAGAGTGTCAGGAGTGATTTGTGTCAGACGGGTACCAATAAGAGTGAAAGGGAAGGTCTACAAGAGGGTAGTGAGACCAGCTATGTTATATGGGTTGGAGACGGTAGCATTGTCGAAAAGGCAGGAGTCAGAGCTGGATGTTGCAGAGTTAAAGATGTTAAGATTTGCACTGGGTGTGACTAGAATGGACAGGATTAGGAATCAGTATATTAGAGGGTCAGCTCAGGTTGGACAGTTTGGGGACAAAGCAAGAGAGGCGAGATTGCATTGGTTTGGACATGTGCTGAGGAGGGATGCTGGGTATATTGGGAAAAGGATGCTAAGGATGGAGCTGCCAGGTAAGAGGAAAAGAGGAAGGCCTAAGATAAGGTTTATGGATGTGGTGAGAGAGGTCATGCAGGCGGTTGGTGTGAAAGAGCAAGATGCAGAGGACAGGAAGAAATGGAAACAGATGATCCGCTGTGGCGACCCCTAACGGGAACAGCCAAAAGAAGATGATGATGATGATATATATATATATATATATATATATATATATATATATATATATTTATATATATATATATATTTATATACAAACACACACACACACACACACACACACACACACACACACATGCTTCAGATTCTTTTTTTTTTTATTTTCATCAAAATCGAAATATCAGGTAGCCTGCTGGTGGAAGAAGACTGAACACTCCAGGTTGAACTGCCAGAGGCTCGCTGATGACAGAAATTGCTCCATAGTTACATTACTGTCAGAGAGTTATGCAGGCAGTGATGGCTTTTTAGGTAGAATTTCCCCCTTCTTCGAATTAGTGCGGTGTGAAGTTAGTATATATATAAGTTTGGTGGGTTTGAGGGAGTTCTACACACATTGAGGGAGGGTGATGCGGGGCTTGCCCCATCCATCACATCCCTGCAGAAAAAAAACTTTAAAAAAGTGTTTCTTTGTCACTTTCTTTGGTGAATGCAGTTCATGTTTTACAATCCTCAGTGCATTTGCTTTCATCCACTTGTAGTGGAAGCCCAAATTTCACCGCCTTTGGAACTGAAAAAACAAAGCGCATTTGCTAAAATTGTAACATAAAATCTCACAAGGTAATAGGGAAATTCTTATCATCCATGATGAGCACTGTTAGATAAATGCCCATTCATGAAGAATATAAATACTGCAACACCTAGAAGAGAAACACGTATGAAAAGAACCAATATTTTGTCTGTATAGATCTCCCATTGTTAAACAGTGATGCTTAGGAATTATGATTGAAGGTCACATGACCATCACCCATTGAATAAAGCAATCATGGCCTGAAGGTAGGTAGAACAAAGCAGTGAAATACAGGCAAAGCGTTTTAGTGTTTGTTACATTGTACTGTGTTTCTAGGAGCAGACGGCATGCACTGCAGGAAGATGTTACCACAGTGAACAGTAAGATATATTGCCTGCTGAAGCCTTGGGCAATGTAAACATATTGCCAGACATACTGATATTGTTAATGTACATGTGTTAGGCAAACCACAGAACTACTTTCGTATTTGATGTATGACCAGATGTCTGCTGTATACAGTGTTTCCTCAGATTTGCAAATGGTAAATATGGGCTATATTTCACAAAGATGCAACAGTAGATGAGTACACATCCCTTTATGTCAGGAAATGCTCAGACATGCATGCCTTCATCAGTTACGGCATTTGATTAACATGGCTGCTAAAATTCACAACTTGCTCTCACTGGAAAGTACCATTGGTTAAAAGTCAGATATTCATATTCAAATTATCCTTGTCTAATTCTATCACACAGCTGTGTTTACTTTGTACCTTTGAACTTGGTACTATAAAACTATCTTAGTTATATAGCTTTAATGGTAGATGATCAGCAAACTATAACAGGATACACAAACATTTTTTCTTGTAGTTGTACCAGCAAGTATTTTTTATCATTCTGTGGCAAAAAAGATGAAAAGCATGAAGGCCAAGAGTTGCCTTTTTATTTATTTACTTATTTATGTTTATGTTTTACTTGCTAACCGTGATGAGTACATTGGTTCAAGTCCCTTTTCTGACACAATCTAGGCCAAATGATAGCACAAAGTAGAGTTTGAAGCTGTATCTGTGGATTTAGAAAAATATCTTCCATGATCGCAGCTAAGCCAACTTGGTTTATTACTTGCACAATGAGTCCTGAAGCTAGTTAAGAATGCATGGGGCCAGGTAAGTGTGGCTCATTAAGAATGCATGGGGCCAGGTAAGTGTGGCTCGTTAAGAATGCATGGGGCCAGGTAAGTGTGTGCCATGAGCAGCTCTTGGTTGTGACTGCAGTAAGGATGTGGAAAGATTATGCTGGACTAAGCTGCAGCTGCTGATCCCATCCAAGGGTAGTCTGTGCAAAACTGAGCACACATTCAGTCATAATGTCTGTATGCTAATCTGTTTTTAACACACAGATATATGTGTATGCCAAAAAGATGGTTGTGAAAGGTATTAAGGGAGATATGCATGAGGGAGGAGGGCAGATAAGGTAGAAGAGCCACAAAGGGGGAGGTGGTGATTCAGTCAGGGATGTAGAAGGCAATGGAGATGAGGGTAAGAGGTACACACACACAAATGTTAATCTCAAGGAAATGAAGCTGAATAAAAAACAGACATAATAAGTAAAGTACAAACCACAACAAGATATATTGACCAAAGCAGATATAATGTCAGGAGAGTCAGATCAGTGTACCTGTACTATAAAGCAAATATGAAAACATCACCCATTCAATCTCAAGAGGCATTGAACTCTTGCCCTCTTCATTTATACTCTTAGCATTTCATTTACAAGCTGAACCTGGACAGGAATTAAACAGCAGGTGTCAGTGAAGCATATATCAGGTAAATGTGTGTGGACTGGAAGTGTAAGAGTCACTAAAAGCATCCATTACAGAGTGGCATGGAATCCTCACACCTCTTTATTTACACTCAACAAAGTACTTCAATTACAAACTGATCCAAGTTGGCAGTCATGTAAACGTTTGTCCTTTATTTTGTATTTGCACACTGCCATGCTATAACACTCAGCTCATCTGCATGACCAGTTACAGCTATTGCCAATGTATGAAGCAGATGACATGATTATACTTCATTGTTAATATAGAATGAGCAGTGTCAGGGCTTGTTGGTTGTACACGGGCATAAACAGTGCTCTTCATGGCCTATCAAGCACAGTATGATAGCTAATCCTAAGGCGAAGCCCTACAAAAGCATATATGAGATGTTGTTAGAAAAATATGTATTTGAACATATATAAAGTGCTAGTTAAAAAGCAAATAGTGTATAATGCATTTTATTCTATTATTAATATGGCAATAAGAATGATTTTACATGTAATTGCTTGAAACTTTGGAACTGCAGTGTATTTGAACTCTGACCCTGGCAGTAGCCAGCTCAGCAAGCTTATGTTTTTCACTAACGATTATCTGCTGGGTCAGGAAATTAAATGTATAAAGCATTGAAAATCTTCTTCTCCTTCCTTTGGGACAATTGGCCTTGTAAATGTTATCAAGATAAGACACAGCTGTTGGGAGAATGTTGCAAGAAGAACAAAGAAGTGTATTACAAGACTGAACCAGCTATTGTATTCAAGCAGGCCTGAAACCTTGAAGGAGTAACATTTACAGAAAGACATTATAACTGACCAGGTGCTTTGCAAGGCATTATTATTCCCAAGGGAAAGCTTTTTTAAAATATGTAACATCAGCAATCTTTATGAATAGGATGTTGTGAACCATAGTGATGTAGGTGCCCTGTGACTAACCACGTCAGAAAGGTGGGCACAAACTAGAAAGTAGAAACTATACGAATTGTATACTTCCTGTATCATGTCAGACAAAATTCTGTACTTGTACATTTTTTGCCTCCTGGTGTACACTAGTAAATTTTTGCATCTGAGCCTCCTGTGTTGTAATCTTTATTTTTATTCAACAGTTTGGTCCTTCTTGAACCGGAAACCCTCGGACAGCTACAGATTAGAGTGTACCGGTGGTCGAACACTGCACAGGAGAAGCTACCGAAACGGTTCTTCTTGAAATATAAAAGACCTCCGACTGAATTGTCATTTTGAGAGGCTGGCCACTTTCTGATCTGCGGCCGAAGAGCGGTCTCGAACTGGTCGACTCAGGAGGCTCAGGTAGGAAGATATTTGCCTTTTTTCTGTTTTAGATCAGGGACTAGGTTGCATTAAATATTATTGTCAGAAGATTTGTTATACAGATCAGGGACAAAAGAAAATTACTGTATATTTTGTCAGAGATCAGAGAAACAGAATAAGGTAGGCAGTCATTCTAGATAAACTGTGTAAGGAACTGAAATACCACGTGGTGAAAAGGGTTACGTAACGTTTTCTTTTAATATGGGAAATCAGTGCACTAAAACATCGCGAGATCCGGCCCTAACTGAAGATGCAAAATATATGCAATTACAACGGGCTGATAATGTTAGGTATTATACAAAATGGGTTAATAAATACGGATTCGATGGTAAATTAGATAAAATTTCATTAGTTAAACTCTTAAAACAACTTAAATCTGACGCAGAAGGTCAGGCAAAAAAACAACAACGATTAGGCATTCCTCAGGCACACAGGTGGATTGAGGAAGTAAACCGAAGGGAACAGAAAACTAAAAATGCTAAGACGTTATTTTTAGATAAAGAGGATAATAATATAGTAATAGCGACGGCTCCTCCTCCCCCGCCCCCTCCGATGCCTTTTTCAGGATATGAAGCAGGTGGACAAGCTGGTCCTCCTCCACGTTATCCTGATGTCACAATGACACTAAAACCATTTGTTAGAGATCCTATTGAAACTAGGTCCCGGACACGTAAAACACTTGGGGACACAGACTCGTATCAAATAGGAAAAAACACACTAGAGGAAAATGAGGAAGAAATCTGTCCACTTATCGAGGTACCAAATCCTCAAGCAGGACAGGAAGGGCAGGACCCAACTCTTCTAGTGTACAGACCATGGATACCGGAAGATATTCGGAAAGCTACAGAGGGAATCCCCCATCCAAAAGTCAATTACATGAAGTTTTTACAAGATTTACAAGGTATGAGACTAAGTTACCACTTAAATGGGGGAAGAAGTAGAAAAGGTAGTTAGACAAATTGTGGGTCCAGACTGGCACATGATTTGTGGCACCTGGAATCCTCGTAATGCAGAGCTTAAACCACTCCCACATAGTGACGCAGAACTAGACAACAGAGTAAAAGGTCTTACAGACCGAATTTCCGAAAAATGGAAACCTAGAGCAGATTGGACTTGCATTAACCAATGCATACAACAAGAGAATGAAACTGTAGATGGGTATTATGGTAGATTATTGGAATGTTTCAATAACCATAGTGGTATGGCTATTCCTGAAAATCAGACACATGATACCTCGTATGAACAGCAACTGAAAAATGCGTTTTTGAAAGGTTGCATTGCACCTATCAGTAGCTTCATTATGAAGCATATGATAGATCATCGAACAAGTAGGCTACAAGCCTTACTTGAATATGCTAGACATGCCGAAAGACACTTTAATAGTAAAAAGAAAAAGAAGACACAAGTCTTCACTGCTGAAGACGGAGCTGAGGTTTTTGTAGTACAGTCCGGTAAAAAGGGTAAGAAAAATGCCCAGGGAAACAGACAATCTGATAAACGGTCAGAAGATTTTGAAGAGAGAAAAAAGAAAGGTGAGTGCTTTAAGTGCGGAAAGAAAGGACATTTAGCGAGGGATTGCAGGCAGAATAAAAAGGTGACGACAGAAAGCAAGGATGATGAGGACTGACTATATGATAGTGATGAAAGTCAGAAATCATCAGGAAAGGCTAACAAACAAAGAACAAATGTAAATGTAGTAGAAGGAATAGAAGAAGTGCAAGTAGATATGGAGGATGAAGAAAGTGAAATTTTAGATTTGGCATTACTGAGCTTGGAGCTCTATCTGGCAGACACAAAACCGGAAGTCACACTTCTGGTGGAGGGGAGGGAAGTAAAATTCCTGTGTGACTCAGGAGCGTCACGGTCTTTGATACACCCCTCCAAGTTACCAGAATATTCCGAATCACCTGATTATATATTAGTAAAAGCAGCAAATGGACAGCTATATAGGGAGCCACTCTCCCATGATATAGCAATAACTGACCCTGTTTCAGGTATGACTCAGAAATGTAAAATCGTAGTTTCTGCAAAATGTCCAGTAAACCTACTGGGAAGAGATCTTATGCAGATCTTTGGCATAGCAGTAGTTCCCAGCATGCAGGGTATGGAGGCACAAAGACAAATGGATACTTTCGTGGTGCATCCGGAGTGTGAGACTTTTTACTGGTACAGCCAGGACCTAGTTACGACTGGTCCAGGGGCAGTAACCGAGGAACTGATGAACGTAGCCATCAGTAAGGCCCCATCCCTTGACACTGACCGACAGCATTTGTTACACTGTACTCTATACTACTGTAGCATGCCAGGACCTGATAAAGAATATGAGCAAGAATTATTCAAAAATCCTGCTAACAGATTAGTATTACGAACCTTGTATTGGGATACTGAGGGAAACAGTGTGGTAAGCTGTTCATTACCTCAGGAATTCATAACACTGTACAAATCTAATCGACTACCGCATGTCAGCTTAACAAAAAACAAGAATATGAAATGGGCAGACTTAGGAGAAAAAGTAACAAGATGGGAAAAACAAACTGATTTAGAATTATCAGAGCAGGGAATACAAAAACAGAAATTGAATTGGCTAACACAGACACATCCAGCTGTACACTTACAAACTAGTGAAGACAGCTGATTAGCGTTCTTATTAGAAGAAGAAGAAAAAGCCTTGTGTGATATACCAGAGATTCTTTGGTCAGCAGGCAAATCAGATGCAGGACTTATTCGAACAGCAGGACCAGTTACTATTACACCAAAATCAGCATTTAGACCACAAAAAAGACAATACCCCTTGAGGAAAGATGCAGAGCAAGGAATCAAGCCTATAATAGCAGCATTACTCAAGGAAGGAGTACTGGTAGAATCTCTTGATTCACCATGTAATACCCCTCTATTTCCTGTTAAAAAAGCAAACGGAGAATGGTGGATGGTACAGGATTTACAAGCTGTAAACAATGCAATAATACCTAGAGCACCTACGGTGCCAGTCCCACACACCCTGTTGAATGATTTAAAGCCGTAACAAAAATATTTCACTGTAGTAGACATAAGCAATGCTTTCTTTTCAATACCTATACATCCTGATAGCCAGTATTAGTTTGCATTTACATTTCAGGGTAAAAGGTATACCTATACTCGGCTACCACAGGGATATTGTGAAAGTCCAACAATATTTGCACAAGAAATGGCTAGCAACCTGGCAGGGTTTACCCCACCAGGAGGTAGTCAGATTCTGCTTTATGTAGATGACATCTTGCTAGCAGCCCCCACCCAGCATCAATGCAGGGAGGATACTATAGCGTTATTGAAATTTTTAGCAGCACAAGTACATAAAGTAAACACAAGTAAGTTACAACTTTGGAAAAAACAGGTTAGATACCTAGGATATGTAATATCCAATGAAGGTAGAATATTAGACGAAGACAGAAAAACAGCAATTTTACAAACACCTAAACCAGCAACCAAGAAGGAAATGATGTCCATCTTGGGAACAACTAATTTTTGTCGAAGCTGGATATCAAACTATGCTTTAGAATCTGCTCCACTGGCTGATTTAATATATAAAACACCAATGGCAGCACAAGATATATTACAATGGACATCCGAAGCAGAAACAGCTTTCTGCAGACTAAAACAATTGATAGCTTCTTCATTAGTTTTAGGACTTCCGAATTACCACAAACGATTCTTTCAGACCATAGATTGTAAACAGGGATATATGACGTCAGTTTTGACGCAACAGCATGGGGATAAGCAACGCCCCATAGCTTACTATTCATCACAGTTAGACCCAGTGGCACGGTTGTTGCCTCACTGTGTGCAAGCAGTGGTCACAGCTGCAATGGCAGTACAGGCTTCGGCCTCAGTGGTGTTATTTCACCCTCTCACATTGAGAGTGCGTCATGCAGTCGCGATAATTTTACTGCAAGAAAAAATAGCATATCTTTCTCCTGCTAGACATCTTTCATGTATGACCATACTGCTGAGCCAACCTCATATGGTAATTGAATGTTGTACAACTTTAAACCCATCAATGTTACTTCCAACCCCTGTGGATGGCACGCCGCACAGCTGCCTGCAGGAAATTGAGCAAACAACTTTGCCCAGACAAGATCTCACTGATATGCCCTTGGATGATGCCGAGGTGACATTTTACGTGGATGGCTCGTGCAGAAGGGGTCTTACAGAGAGAAATCTAGTGGGGTATGCAGTAGTTACAGATACAGAGATCTTAGAAGCCCAACCTTTACAGCATAACCTATCTGCTCAAGCAGCAGAATTGATAGCTTTAACACGGGCTTGCACTCTAGCGAAAGATAAATGTGTGAACATATATACTGACAGTCAGTATGCTTTCTCTACAGTGCATGTTTTTGCGCAACAATGGAAAAATAGGGGAAGGATAACATCTAATGGTAAACCGATTAATCATGCGCAACTTATTTTGAACCTATTAGATTCTATTCAGTTACCTACTAAAGTAGCTATTTGTAAATGTTTAGCTCATACAAAACAACAGGATAGAACTTCAAAAGGAAATGCAAAGCAAGCAGCCTCAGACTCAGAAACTTTACTTTTAACCGAGGAATTACAACCCTCTGAGATTTTAGATCTAGAAATGTTAAAAACAATGCAGACACTAACTACAAAAGCAGAGAAACAAAAATGGGAGAAACGAGGTGCAATCCTTGAAAATGGACTGTATGTCTCCAAAGAGAAAAAAACAATATTACCATCTAATTTATTTAGATATGCAGCCTTGTTGAGCCATGGGCAGTGCCATGTCTCAACAGGGGGGATGGTACAGTTAGTAAATCAAATATTCCAAACATACGGATTCATAAATTATACAAAAAAATTTTGTGCAGCATGCCATACTTGTAACAAACATCATGCACAAGGGGCATTCAAACCCAAGCAAGGGAGTTTTCCTACACCACCATATCCATTCCACACTATTTGTATGGATTTCATAGAGTTGAATAAATGTGAAGGGAAAAAATACTGTTTAGTAATTATAGATATGTTTTCTAAATGGGTAGAAGCTTTTCCAACTAAAAATCCGGATGCAGCAACAGTGGCAAAAGCCCTAGTAAAAGAAATAATTCTTAGATTTGGCATACCGGAAAGGATTTATAGTGACAATGGGACACATTTTGTTAATCAGACGATCCACCAGCTTGGGAGATTCTTTGGAATCTCCTTAAAGAATCATTGTGCTTACCACCCACAGTCTGCAGGACTGGTGGAAAGGTACAATGGAATTCTAAAAAACAAATTGAGGAAGCTAGTGAGCGAGACACAGAAAAACTGGATTTGCTGTCTGCCTTTGGCACTGCTGAACATGAGAACAGTTCCAAATGTAAAGGGTTTGACTCCCTTTGAAATGATATTTGGAAGGGCATATTATGTGCCGCAGTGGAAAGCTCTCATGCCTGCAGAACTAGAGGCTGACAGCTCATTAGCTAGCTACATGAGAAAACTGTTAACAAATAAAACTGTTTTGCAGTTGAACTCTTTTTCAGATAAAAGACAGACCAGACTGTTGGAAGCAGTGCTGACTCTGGGGACCTGGGTGTGGCTGAAGGTTACGAAGAGGAAGAATTGGGCGAGTTCAAAGTGGGAAGGACCGTACCAGGTACTGTTGGCAACGCCTACTGCAGTCAAAGTTGCTGAGAGGATGTCCTGGGTCCATCTGACGCACTGTAAACCGGTAAAGAATTTTCAACTTGATAAACATTTTGTGACTGATACACAACAAAGGCAGGATGGCCAAGAGCAAAACGAGTAAAAATACAGATCAACCCCAAAGATGTTGTTTAATCATCTTGTTGACTATGCATTTATTGACTATGATTGTGATGACCTTCCTTTTGTTGTGGTTTTTCCTACATGTAACCACACAAGTGAAAGTGGAGAAACGTGATGAACTGTCTATAGACTGGCATCCGAACTTTAACACATACCTAGCTATGAAGCGTGTATATGTAGAGACTATGAACATTTCAAATTGCTGGGTTTGTACTGCTATACCAACAGCATATGGAGGACTGTTAATGTCCACTGTCCCCTTGGGGATAAATGAGACTTGGGAGAATTTACTTTTTGATACAGAATCTGTAAGATCAAAAGACAAAATTGCATTGTATTTGCCTATCACACAGAAGGGAATTGTATGTTTCTATAAGAATGATACACTTCAAGTGGGTTGGAGTAACTGTAATATAACCATATCTTATAAATGTTACATTAAAGTTAAAGATAGAGGCACTGTTTGTAATACGAATTATGATTCATATTTGAGTTTAATGAAAACAACATTAAGTGAAGTGCAGAGAAATCCTATTTTACATAAACAACTGTCTATTATAGACAAGAAAATGTTTCATGCAGAATTAACCCGCATCAGTACTAAAGTAGAAAACTGTTATTTTGTTTGTGGGAAAAAGGCATACAAATGGCTACCTGAGAATTGGTCCGGCAGTTGTTTTTTGGGTTATCTGGTTCCGGCCATAAGACATACTGCAGAATTACCTCTGGGTAAGATACGAAATGTGAGAGATGTAGCCCGGAAACCTGAAGGTCCAATCGGAAAACTTGTAAATCCAGTGGGACAAATCAAAGCTGGTTGGAAAGACCCTCATTCCATAAAGAATAGAGAAAAATTGACTCATATGGACTTGAATGACAGTGTAATATCCTGGGCTGGAATACTTCCAGCATATGGAGCAGTCAAATCGATCTGGGAGTTGAGAAAGCTGTCGAAACTTCTCGAAGTAATGAGTAATGCAACTTTTTCTGCTCTCGAACTAGTGACTGATGAACTGAATGCAATGAGAACTGTTGTGCTACAAAATTGATTGGCTCTTGACTTCACCCTAGCGGCGAGAGGTGGTACGTGCGCGCTTATCAAAGAAGAATGTTGTGCGTTTATACCAGACAATCGACATGAAATTAATGACCACCTAGAGGTAATACAGCAGGTATCGGCCATGACTGAACCAGGCCCAAACCCACTGACGAACTTTTTCCAGAATCTGTTTGGTGGGTGGGGTTCTATCCTAATGAACATCTTGATTGCCATTTCTGTGGGTCTGCTCCTATTAGGAGCATGTGTCTGTTGTGGGATTCCCTGCTTGAAAAGATTAATCAAAGATTTTATTGATATATCTGTAACTGAAACTTTGTACCAAGACATTGAGTTAGAAAAATTAATTTCAGATGAAATTCTTTCCGAAGTATAAACTAAAATGACTTACCTGGTTGAAAGTCCTTAAAGGAAAAGGCTAGGAGACGAAATAACATTGTTTATATTTCAGAATAGAATAAAAAGTATTAAAAGGGAGGAAAATGTTAGAAAAATATGTATTTGAACATATATAAAGTGCTAGTTAAAAAGCAAATAGTGTATAATGCATTTTATTCTATTATTAATATGGCAATAAGAATGATTTTACATGTAATTGCTTGAAGCTTTGGAACTGCAGTGTATTTGAACTCTGACCCTGGCAGTAGCCAGCTCAGCAAGCTTATGTTTTTCACTAACGATTATCTGCTGGGTCAGGAAATTAAATGTATAAAGCATTGAAAATCTTCTTCTCCTTCCTTTGGGACAATTGGCCTTGTAAATGTTATCAAGATAAGACGCAGCTGTTGGGAGAATGTTGCAAGAAGAACAAAGAAGTGTATTACAAGACTGCACCAGCTATTGTATTCAAGCAGGCCTGAAACCTTGAAGGAGTAACATTTACAGAAAGACATTATAACTGACCAGGTGCTTTGCAAGGCTATATTATTCCCAAGGGAAAGCTTTTTTAAAATATGTAACATCAGCAATCTTTATGAATAGGATGTTGTGAACCATAGTGATGTAGGTGCCCATGTGACTAACCACATCAAAAAGGTGGGCACAAACTAGAAAGTAGAAACTATAAGAATTGTATACTTCCTGTATCATGTCAGACAAAATTCTGTACTTGTACGTTTTTTGCCTCCTGGTGTACACTAGTAAATTTTTGCATCTGAGCCTCCTGTGTTGTAATCTTTATTTTTATTCAACAGATGTGATCTTTTTTTTTTGACCAAATAAAAAGTTGGAAATAGGAGTATAGAAAAGAGATGAAAATAGGAAGCAAGCGGAAGGCAGAACAGAAGGAAAGCAATTAAGGAATGAGCAGGATGGAAGCTGAGGAGGAGGAAAATAGGTTTTTGTGGGGCAGGTGCTTATTTTCTATTTATGATGAGAAGGGTAAGTTGGGGCAGGAAGGAAAGAAAGTAAGTGGAAGCTAAGCAGGTTAGGTTAAGTAGCAGAAAAAAGGCAGACATGACAGACAGAGATTGTGGTAATACAAAGCGGGGGGGGGCAATGTTTAAAGGGACATCAGAAAAACAGGGTGAAAATGGTCTACAATGCAAAAGGGAGAGGAAAACCAGGTCTAGGGATAAGATGAGGTGTCCAGAGCTGCAGACTCTGCCAGTTGAAACCCAGTGGGAGACTACTTGCCATCCTGGGTACCATCACAAATGGGCCTTGTTTCTTAGATGGTGAAGGCAGTGCTGGAGAGGAGTGCATCTCTATGAGTTGCTGAAGGATGCTATAATTTGGCCAACTTGGGAAAGTAAACTCCTGTCTATAATCTCCTACATAATGTCTTCCAGAAGTCAATGGGATACAAAGGCATCATCCTGTGCACTATTACCTGAAGCAGGGGGTTGTATAAGTAAGGCGAGAAGTGTGCAGGGTACTATGGCAGGCTGGGACCCAGGTGTACTGGGTGCTTCTGGCAGTGGTGGTGTTGCTTCTGCCACCTGTGTGGGACTGAAAGGCATACCGGAAGGACTGGTGCAGTTTCTCATGCTGCTACACATAATAGTAATATAAGCAGAGAGAAAGAAAATAATAAACAAAATCAATGTATGTAAGAAAGAGGAAATCAATGTATGTAGGAAAGAGGATAACAGCAAAGGGGGGAGGAGTGAGAACTAAAAACAGTGAAAAACTGATGGTCTTAGTAAACTGAGAATGCTGTAGTTAAATATAATATATTTGTTGAACCAAATACACTTTTGAATTAGACAAGGCTGTAAGTATATACAACTGAAAGGGGTCCTGAGCACACAGCCATCTTCACATGGAGTCTGACAGGCAGAGGATTAACATGATGAACTATTTAGATATCTGTAATCTGAGATTCACTATAGATATCCAAGACAAAAGTATACAAAGGAAACATGCTGCTGAGACATACATTTCACTCACTGGTGATATGCAAAGAAAAAAAAATTATACTTTATACTGAAACATGTCTACTGAGCTAACAATGATAATCTCACATATTTGCCCTGTGCTGTGGTACAGCTGTTGTAATAATGTGACAGAAAAATAAACCTCAGCTTTCCTATTTTATAATAACACAATTGTTTGTGTGTGTGTGTGTGTGTGTGTGTGTGTGTGTGTGTGTGTGTGTGTGTGTGTGTGTGTGTGTGGAGGGGTGGTTGAGCCAACAAGCTTCCTCATAATGCCAGAGCAGAGCTTTAACATCTCAACACACCTGCCCACATTTACAAGAGTATACCTGCAGAAATACACTAATGACATTAGACATCTGTACTACCAACTTTGAGGTATGGCAATAAGGACAAAATTAGAACTGCTGTATGAAAGGTAGAAATGTATGGAATGAATCTCTGCTATTGTTAATATTAGTTATTATTAGAAGCAAGAAATAATGAACCAGGTATACCCATCCTTGTACTCTCTTAGACTCTACAAATCTCTGGGCAGCTGCCTATTGCTTTTGATGTCTTCAGGGACTGTACACACAAAAACAGATGCCTGCATGGCATGCAGGGCTACTTTAAATATGTAGCTAACATTAGAGACCTAATTCATCCTCCCATAAGCCAAGGAGGTCAGGATGGTGATGCCTCACTTCACTGCAATGGTGAGAGCACTGTACCCCAAGCATGTTATGCCAGTTTCATGGGTGTCTAGGTGGGCAAAAACTATTCCAAGCTACACTCTTTTACTGAGGCCCTTTATAACCCTCATAAGTAAGTCACAATATGTAATCCTTTTGGAGGATGCAAAGAGATATCTTTGACTCTTCCTTACATCATTTCGTCACTCTGAAAGGATCTCTCCTCTCCTTCTCACACCATGTCACCATGGTGTCTCATTTTCAATAATCTCAGGGTAAATGGATGAAAACTGACACCCAGGGCAGATGCAGCATATCCTATCAGTCTTGCACCAAGAAGTATCGATAGACACCTCATTTGTATGATGCATCACAAACTCAGAAAATACAGGTACTGTATTATTATAGTTCATAATGACATTTTAAGATGTGAAACATGGCAGGCCTCAATTCCCATGCATGATATATTCAAGCACATAGCTCTCTCTCTTCTTAGCACAAAATATCTAGACAAAGCCAAAAATAATGAGGGGCAAAGCCCCAAAAATCGGGACAATTTTTAAATGTTACTCTTATAAACTTGGAAAGTTGCTAGAATAAAAGGTCTTGTGTTACCATACATTTTCTGAAGGATATGACGTCTGAAACTCAAATATCTGACATTTAGAGAATTCAATCCCCACTGATTTGCCATAAAAATCCAGAAAATCACAAATTTTATGAAGAACAGACCAAAAATATGAGGTGAAAATCTGGACATTTGAGAGGTATTATCAGGCATTACAGAAACTCTATGTCCAGATTACCCCTGGACTGTGATAATAATACAGTTACCCACAGGGAACGAGGCATGTGCTTGGCATTGAGGGGATCTGCATGATGGTTTTTATTACACAACTTTTGGGATTCAGACAGAATAATGAGACGAGCCCTAATTAGCATAATCACTGCCTCCAGCCACGTGACTCTATGGGATATATACATGATGATAAGCAGGAAGTCTCTTTATGCTATGGAAGAAACCTCTGAAGCTTAAAGTTTCATTCATGCATAAAGTGATTTTGAAAAAAAAATATCTTTCTTCAGCAAAGATATAACCATGTATAAGATAAGTGCTACTTCTTACAAATCTATTCATTTGTACTATTTATTTACTTGACACCTGTTTACGTGGAAAGTCTGATTGGGATAATATTGATTTTCAGTGAAGGGCTGGGGAGAAATGTTCCACATCAACATAATATATTTACAGTTAAATAAAGTTATTACAAAGCCTAACACAGAAGAATGACATGTTAACTAAGTAAAAACTCACCTCCAACTCATACAGTGCAGGAGCAGAGTCAGGTTTTATTTAGGTGGTCTTTTAGTAGTAGTTTGAAGTTGTAGAGGTTAGAGGTAGATTCATTTGCAGATGAATAGAGTTCCATTTTTAGTAACGGGGTATGAGTAGAGAGTTTGGACAGAGGATTTCTGGGGTTTGTATATGGTGAGAAGATGTTGCTCATTAAATCAAAGTAGTCTATTAGGGCAGAAGAAATGGAAAATTAGGAGTTAGCAGGGCAGTTATTGATTTGTGAATAATGTTGTGTGTGGGGAAAAGCTGTATGTAATCTAAGGGTTGAGGAAGGTCAAGCCAGCTCAAATCCTTAAGGAAAATACAGTGGTCACTGCAGTATTCTTTGTAGTTTGCAAATTTTGCAACCTTATTATAGCATGTCTCCAGCTTATTTTAACTGTAGCCTGAAGGATGTTTAGAGATGCGTGCCCCATATAAGAGAGATGGGAGAAGGTAGGTATTTGTAGACGTGGTTATGCTGGTGTTACTATGGAAGTTTTTATGCCTGTAGTAGAGCATTCCTAATTTTTGTTGAATCTTTTTTATGTTATTTTGAACATGCAGGTCAAATTTAAGGTTATTGTCTATAATCACTCCAAGACATTTTGTATGAGAGACTACTTCACTTTCAGTTTTGTTTAGTGAGAAGATTTAGAAATTCACTTTATCAGATGTATGTGATTTGGGGAAAATGGCAGCACTTTTTTTTCTGTAGGGTTGAGTACTAGGTAGATATTATGGAGCCATTTCTCAACTGAGGAAAAAGCTTTTTGCATGAGATGGAGAAGTTAAGGCAAGTTGTTAGATGCATATATAAGCATAGAATCATCAGCATATTATATGAGAGAGGCTAGATGTACAAAGGTACAGGGGTCTTTGACAAAGATATTAAAGAAGAGGGCAATAAGTATAGAGCCTTGGGATACACCAGTGAAGACTTGCAGGTATGAGAATGTGGTCCACCATTTTACACACTGGAGTCTGTCAGTTAAATAGCTATTGAGCCACAGCAATGAAGAAGGGGATATTCCAAGGTGAGATAGGTTATATAGGAGTTTAGGGTGAGAAATTGTAATAGAAGCTTTTGACTGGTCAAGAAATAAGGAGGAAACAAGTTTGTCTGTGGTCCTGTATTTGTTTATAGTGTCAGTTTATGATAGGAAGCAGTAGCTGTAGTGTGTGTTGGGTGGAAGCCATGCTGGGTAGAGGCTAAAAGTAATTCTTGTAGAAGATAATGTTACAGACATGGTAACTGCTATTTAACCTGCAGACAAAAAGTGATGTAAGTTTGTCAGTACTTTTAAATGTGCTAGCCATGGTGTATTGAGGGGTACAGCAATTATTGGAGTGCAGTTTTTTTAAGCTTGATGTTAGACCCACCAGTGAGTTCATAGTCAGAGAGCTGTTCAATACAATTTAAGTGTTGCATGCACTGCACATATGCCAGAAGCCAAAATATTTGTTACAGTGACAGGACTACTCATATGTCCTTGGTCATCTGTAATTCTGTGATTGTTTTGTGAGTGACATGTCATGCTCTTTAAGCCTATCAGCCTGAAATTACTTAAAGACTGTGGATACAGATATATAACTGTCAGTGTGCAAAACCAGCATTATATATGAGCAAGGGAAACACTGCGGGTGTTACGATTTATAAGGGCTATGCAGGAACACGGCTGTTATCTGCACTATTTTATATCATAACAGAAAAGTGCCTATAAAACAGGCCCATAGAAGGAATATTGATGCATTTGGTCAGACATCTTAAACACAGAAGGCCACATTCTCTGATTGTGAGACTGAGATACTACTTCATGGCTGACTGCTCTTCGATCTGACCTGCATGCAGCTGACCAGCCCTATTGTGACAGTGCCTAGGCTGACATTGTATCCAGTGTTGTTCTGGTTGGTGGGTAGTTCCACTGTTACGATACAGGATGCTGCAAGGCTACAGATATGATAAGAGGTGCCTGATAATAGAGCAGAACTCCTCCACATTGAAATGCAGGGCAACGAGTGAGGGGTCACTGTGCATTCTGCCTCTCATGGAAAAGAAGGAGTTCCTGGCCTCCTTCTAAGATATTGATACTTCACCAGAGTCCCATAGAGCAAAGCTTGATATTGGAATAGAGCTGGAGAGGCCACAGAAATGATCCACTGTAGATGCCACAGTTATGTAGCCCTATATCTGTGAATTAATACATTCAAGTCCTCTGTACTCCATAATCACTGAAAAATTTATTAAATGGTATATAGGCACATTAGGGATTCAGTAGACACAGCATTCTGCACAATATATACAGATAATGTATTACTTTTTATCACGTTGCTGTTTGCAAAACTAACAGCCGCATATATATTTCCAATGCTGGGTCATATTTACAGGGCATAGTTTGTGCTTTGCTGTATACAATGGTGAGTCATTATCCAGCACCAGCATTGTGGAATTGTCACTGTCTGATTTACTAGGATCTGCAGCCTCTGGTGATGATGCTTGGGATCAGCTGGCACAGTCAGGGAATATAGAGTGTGTGTTAGACACTGGGAATGTGACTACTGCATCCCCTGCCCAAACCATGGACAAAGCCTCTATGCCTGTAGATAATTGGGCTACTCAGACATCATAGGAGGATGGGTTGATGTGGATACCATTGATCTGGGAAATGTGTTGGCCTCCAGCAGACAGATGTCAGGATATTCCCCTAGCACTCAGATGCAGCAGGTTTCACACAGGGTTGTTGGTAATCGTACTCGATGGAGATATGCTACTTCCCTCCCAATCAGGTGGGTGTGTCAGTGGCCACAAACCAACATATGTGCAAGGCTGTCATGGAGGTAGTGACTAGTACCTCACATAGTATTGCCAGGGTGGAAATAGTAAGGGTGATCCAGGGTGTGCACGATGATCTAAGGGAGTACATCTCCTGTATTCATGTCTCCTTTGTTAGAATGAATCACACACTGAAATGGCTCACCTGCTTAGTGTAAAGAGCCATCCGCAGAGCCAGTCATCTGCTACATCCACAGATGTTCACTAACTGGACATCAGATGAATGAAATCCTTCTCCCTAAGTACTAGCACTTCTATGGAAGTATATATTGAGGAGGTGTCTGCTCCCAGGAACAGCGGCTGTCATCATGCTGGCACATCTTCTAGCAGATTCTAGCAGACATTGATCAAGATCATGCATAGCCAGGGTTGTGGTATATCCGGTGTAACTCCTGATAGAACCAGCTCTCATAAACAGAGATGTACATGGGATACTGACCCCTATGCCATGCATGCCCTGGACCTTCACATTAGAACAAGCCATACAGCTGCAACTGCTGCTGAGTCTGTGTCCCTGAAGGCCCACATTCACACCACTGCAGCCCTCAGCATATTACACACTTCAACTGGCACTGGTTCTTTTCAACAGTAAAGGACCCGGCTATCACCAGTACTCACTTATCACATAAAAGCATTTTCTTCTTTAATACTCAGCTCTCACAGCCACAACTGTCCCTGTGAAAAACATACATTCCTCAACTCAGTTCTCCACCTATGCAAATGATGGCCTGTGCCCTGCCCTTTGTACATTGTTACTTGGGTTGCCAATGTCTGATGCACAGTGTGGCCAAATTATGCATGGGTGAGCACAACCTGGTATTGGTTTTGTATGCTTCATTTTTAGTGTAGCTTATCTGTTCAACTTTGGTATACTGTGTTCTAAAGCTATGTGTTTGTCTCTAGCTCGTCCTATAGCATACAGTGACCTCTCCCATTTGGCATGGTCATCCTCTGCTTCTGGTTCCTCTTCTAACTACATGTCTGACTCTGCCTCCACTGCTTGTTGTCTTGGGAACCATTTGATCTACAAATTCACATCTTGCTGTGACTGCATCTTACATATAATATTATGGGGTCTATATTAGAAGATCAAATGTTTAGGTGATCGAACACCTAAACATCGATTTTTTAATATCGAAAGCAAAAAACGGCAAATGGCAGATTTTGGCCGTTTGCTGGATATTGCCATTTCTGTACTGTTGAGCGATCTCAGAGTTGGTATATTTAGTTAGGGGGGATATGGGGGTGTGTGAAGCCCCCCACATAGTTTGGATGTAATTTTTTTTTTTTTTTTTACTGGCTGATGTGCGTGTTTCCCTGGGGGGGGTTCCATATTCTTAGGTTTGATATTAGAAGATCAATGTTTAGGTGTTCAATCACCTAAACATTTGATCTTCTAATATAGACCCAATATTATGCAACACTGTATACATAGGTACTATTTCTGCACATGTGGCAGAACCATACTTCAGGGCACCCCTGGATGAATCCAGAGAGTGAAAGACTGTCTTCAAAAGTTCAAACATATGCTTAATTACATTTCTTGCTTGCTATATTGAATGGTTATACCTGTCTATTGGATTTTATGAATTTCTTATGGATGTTATGAGCCAGGGTTCTAAGGCATATCTGGCACCACCACCAAGATGCCCTTGTGGAAAATCACTCCTCACAAATCACTGGTACGGGATACAAGTGTGCGATATGTGGCAGTCATGACAGGCTATACATACATTATAGATAATACCCTGTGCATTTCAAACATCCTGGCAGTTGATGAAGTGATATCCTTTGCAGTTCATGCACCTCCCTCCCAGATCCCAAAAAGAGGCCCTTCCTTTATTTTTGGTACAGTTGTAAATAAAAAGCAAAGTTATTAAAAGACATGTAATATAGCACAACATAATATTTACAAATATAATATTTATAAACTAGCTAAGTGTTTTTGAAGGTGCATTTCTTTAAATATTTTAAAGTTTTAGCACATTTAAGGGTACTTAATTATAGGAAGCGAGTTGCTACAGTGTTTCAAATGAAGTTCCATTTTAATAGGAACTAAAGTGCTCAATTTTTAATAAAATCTCTGATTGTGACATGCAGTGCGGCGTTATTTATTTTTTCTGTTTGTTTTATCTAGTATATGCTGTCCTCTAGTTTTGAGGCTTTGATTTAGAAAATATTTTAAGCAACAAAAGCTTAGGTGTATAATTTTAATATTTAAACAACCAACTGGAAATGTGGTGTGGCATACAAGCTGCACATTACATTCAGATCATAGTTGTGCAAATATTCAAAAAGCCAGATACTCTTTACATACTTGTTTAATCAGAATACAATTTTGTTACTATATTGATATCTCCTTATACCAAATGTGCTCAACAGTTATGATATCCACTCAACACTGAGTATATACTTTGAGGCTGTGGATTTGTTGCATTCTATTTCTGAAGTACAGGTTGACAAAACAGCCTTACATCTCACTATTTTTACTGGAGCAGTACAGAGAATACAAGGAATGGCTATTTTTTATTAACAATTTTCAAAACTCCACACAATAACCTAGATGAGATCAGTGGTGCAACAGTTAACACACTGACATTTTTTACAGAAGGCTGTGAGTTCTATTCCCCCACTAGGAAGATCAATTGCTGACCCTATAGTGCATCATAAGATGGATGATGCACTCTTTGGTAGGTTGTCTTTCAGACAAGATATTAAACTGAATCCCCATCTGACAAAGTTGGTGGTAACTCATGTGAATGAAAAGATTCCATGTTTCCTCTCCAAAAGAGAAGGGTTCTTTATTTACAAATATATATATATATATATATATATATATATATATATATATATATATATATACACTATTATTTATAAATCTACATATTTAGAAATGTCTACAGTATACAGCTTTCCATTCCTTTCTGTTATTGTCATACAATCTTAGATATCTTACTATTCATTATTATGTTAAACTTTATTTTAACCCCACTCTTTTTCCCACAATCACTATCTATTTTTTCTTAAAATTACTGCTAGTTTCCATTTATTTTTAACACAGTTTCAATTAGCCTTTCATTACAAATGGTCTGTACAACATACACTAATATTTTACCTTTTTTACTATCATATTCCTTATATATATATATATATATATATATATATATATATATATATGTGTATATATATATATATATATATATATATATATATATATATATATATATATGGGTCTACTTGATATGGCCGAAATTTCATAATGTCGACTTTCATATGGCCGAGACCATATGATCGACATTTGAAATCTCAACCATTCAAGTAAAACACAAAACACAAACACAAACTTATCATTCTCTTCTGAATTATTTTCATAAAAATCTTATAATCTGTATTATTCAATGCTCTAGGTTTCCAAGTTTCAATTTTATTTTAATTTCCTTTTCCAAACAAATTATTTATACCACTGAACAAATCTTTATACACAATGCCCTCACTTAAACACTCATTCATAACTTTTAAAAAGTAAAAACAGAGCATGATATTCTGTATATTTTATACTATAGTTCAGTTTTTTGAAAAACAAAATAAAACAAAAACAAAAACAAAACAGGAAATGAAAAAAAAAGAAAAAAAGGCTTCTGTTGTTATGAACAGTCAGGGTCACTGTAATATGAAATTGATACTCTTGGGATGATTACTTATCTGTCTTGTTTTCCAGCCAGAGGTGATTCCAAGTAATGGAATATTCCTTTCAAAGAATATATGATTGCATTTTGCCCTGCTTAGTACTGATGGAAGGAGCTAAGAAATTGTTAGATTTTTCTTCTTCCCTTCAGTTCTTCTCAACAACTTTTGAGTATTACTTACCCCTAAACTGTGCCAAAGTAGCACCTCATTTTGCCAAATATACAGATATTACTGTCACAAATGTTGTTCTCGTCATCTTCTTATTGATATTATTCAAAACTTAAAAATGAGTGATACAAATATTTTGATAAGTGTGATGTAGCAGGCTGTTATCACCAAAATACTTATTCTGTTTAGACTCTGGCTAAAATATATCACTGTCTTGTGTGATGACCTTAAATAATCTGTGTGTGTTAGAAGGTTAAATGTATTATAGTGGTAACTTCTTGAAAAATAAATTAAATACTATTAAAAAAGACCGTATTGTGGAAATTTTATTAATGTAAAATGAGTCTACAATGCATGAAAGTACCTTAGAATCTGATAATGAGAGTTTTTTTTGTCTTCAGTTTATGGACAATATATTTCTACAGTATTCTGTGAGAGTGGCAAAATTATTTGGGTCACTTTCAAAATTGAGATATTTAATCTGCTTTCAAAATTCCTTCAGAATCTCTATCAGTGATGGTGCTACTGAAATATATAATTGACAAAAATAAAAGAAATAACACATTGACACATCCTCCACCCCAAAGATGGCCAAAATGGCACATAATACAAACTTAAAAATACTTTAAGAGGAAATAAAAAGCATGGTATGCACAGAATAGCTAGCATCTGTACAACCTATCAGCTAATGTCTGTACTACAGCACCACCTCCCCAGGTCTTCATTTGAACAGCAAAAAAAAAAAAAAAAAAAAAAGCTCTGATCCTTGACCTAGCAGGAATACTACCAAATACAACCCCCTCCCTCTTGCCTAGCTTTTCAGTTAATAGAAGACCAAAAAAAGGAAAAAAGGTCCACAATCAGGTATCTGGAACTCAGATCCCATTTCTTTGCCCACCCACAATCCTCCTTCTTTACAATTTACATAAAAAATACAGTTTTCATTTGTTTTTTTGTTTTTTTGTTTTTTTTAACTACAAGCAGTTGCTATAGTTTATAATATGCATGGAACACTACTATGCTCAGGTATTTAGTTAAAATAAAGAAACATTTTTTTTTCATTGAAACTGTAAAGTAGTTGTTATACTTTAATTACTCTAGATCACACAGGAGGAGGTACAGTGCTCAGCTTTGACTGCAAATACAGAGTTTAAAAAGTTAGTTTGCACTCAAGAGCAATCAGGATAGGATGGTCAAGTTTGTATCACCAAACACTTTATGCCCAGGGCAGTTGACCCCTCACCCTGTCCTAGCTATGCTACTGGGTATGTATAAACCTTTCAATAAGAAACACAAGGAGGCAACAGGACACAATCTGAGGACTCAAGGTAGAAGAGTCAATTATGAAAGAAGGATGCACCTTTTTCAAATGAAGGTGATAGATAAGTGGACTAGGACTCCAAAGGACTCCAAAAGAAGTTAAAGCGTCAGAAATAGTAATACAACTTGGAATTCATAAAACATCTATAAACCAACAGAATATATAAGTGGCTTTTGCAAATTGAGTTTAATCCTTATGCAGAAGCTGGAGACAATAGCAAACTGTTTTGGCAAAGTTGTAGTTATCTGTCTCAATAAAAAAAAAATCTGGCATCATGCAAAACTATCTTTTCATTAGAATCTTGTTGACAATGTTTGTGAAGCTTGCAAATAACCACATTCAGTTTGATAAGATGACCTGATCTTATAGTTAAGCGAATGTCCCAATGTTTAGTAAGTATAACAAATAAAGAGGATAATGTTTTGCTTAGAAATCTGGAACTAGGCAAAAACTGTTATGAGAAGGACATCTAAAAAGCATCTTTTAGAAAATGTTGATATTAAATCACTTCAGATAAAATAAATTCTTTATACTACTGCTTATTTTAACATGCAAGCAAGTAATACAGACAGAGCACATAAAACATGCTATTTTTTAGCTCCTGTATAAAACAAAAAACATGGGGAAAAGTAGAAAGATAATGTTCTTCCACAGATATGAAAACCTTAATGGATGAGGTATTTTACTTTGGAAAAATGGGCTATATTTGAATTACACAGGTATAACGAGTTATGTTAAAGCTATAGGATAAGTCAAAATTACTGATAATGACAAACAAAAGGTTGAAATGGAGAGATATGAATGAAATATGAATATCTTCTCTGTTTCTGCATATAATATGATATGGTGAGCATAACCAGTTGATGTAAATCTGCCCCCTCACCACATACATAACTGTAACTAGATGATAATAGAATATGTTCCTTTGGGTGGATGAATTTATACAAAACCTATGCAGACACACTCGCAGACTTTATTTAAAAAATGAAACTACTCTAACATCTGATTGCATCCAAAGACAGTTAAGGAAACCAGCAAACTCAAGAAAATGCAAATCGTCCCAATATTCCAATTACTCTGATTCCTTTTCCTAACACAGCTGTATGAGCATGAACATCTTCTGAGAGTTGAGCCTATCACGCTGGTGCTGCATCTGGCAAATTTATAAGCACTACTCTTGAGTTCATAATAGTGGCCTTTCTTTCCCATTCATATTAATCACATACTTCTCAGCAACATCACTTCAGACACGTGGAAAACAAAACGAAAAATTGTATTTATTAGCTAATAGCTATTGTACCTTTTAGACATGTGACAAAATATCTCAGCAGGCAGTTAAGTATTACAATTCAACTAGATTTAATTAAATAAGCAGATTGCTTACACTCTCACAAAGCTACTAATTAGGCTGATTGTGATGAAAGTACTGGGCCTGCAGACTTACAAATATCCATTACTATTTATTCATAGCCAATATATTCTAATTAAATTGATTAGAAGGATAATACATGCACTTTCCAGCTTTAAAATTGCATGTATGTTGGAATATATTTCAGTTAAAAGTGAAGCATTATCACTGTTGTTCATTCAAGAGAGAATACAACACAGAATTTAAAATGATGTCTTGGGAATAAATATTCATTTTCCATTAGAGAGAACAGAAATGAATTATTTACCAGTCTCTCTTTACCTGGGAGGATGCTTAATAACAATAAAAAATGAAAACTCTAGCTATGCCTGCCGAAATATAATAAAAAAACACAATAATGTCATTACATATTAACATGGATATAACTGACTGAAGAAATGTGAAGGAAACAAACCTGTGAAAGAAAAAAAAAATGAACTTGTGCCTTTTCTTTTTTTTTTCTTTCATTTTTTTTTTTTATTATTCTAAAAGTTTATGGTTGTATAAAAAGTGAAGCATACCCTTTATTTTGAAAAGAAAACTTGATATAGACTCACTCTTGATGCTACTTCAAATAACAAGGGACAAAATAAACTTTGTGTTCAGAATATGCATATCTCTGAACACTGGTGAGGGAAATGTTATTTGTAAAGGCAGTACTATGGCATATTTTATTGTGTAATTGCACATCTTGCAAGTAATCTGTTTCAAAGAATTAGACTTTCTGATTGTGTTACAGTATAATACGTATGTTCTACAAAAGGTGGCACAGTCCTTTCCTACATTTATTGGTTTTCCAGTTTAGTATTTAGATGGGATATCTTTTGCAGAGTATATATGTGTTCTGTCTGTGTCCCGAAGTGACTTCTTCATGTGATCTGATTTCCTGTTAAATCTAAAAGACAGGATACAGAGCAACTGCTAAGCTGCCTATTTCCCCAAAAGTGTGTCATGTGTGTGTGTGTGTGTGTGTGTGTGTGTGTGTGTGTGTGTGTGTGTAGTGTAAAGAAAAAGAAAATTAGAACATTTTTTTTAACAGGTCTAGTCCACCTGCAACTCCACCGCCTATATTAATATACCAACTCCAAGACCTCACGGTGGTGAGCAAAATGAAAATCTCCCATAACCCACCTTGTGCAATCTTATACAAGACACCTACAGCATTGCAAGATATTTTATGTACACTTATAACTCTCAATTTCTTTTCCTCAAAATACTGGACAAATCCAGAAATAATACTAATACAAAAAGCTTAAAACACAGACAAGTTTAAGCTATTACACTAATATGCTTGAAAAGTTAGTCAAAGTACTGCTTCTGAACCAAAATACATGTAGAAAACACCCAGAGTGCTGCTAGGTGATTGACATACCTGCATATGTCTCAAATTCATTCATCAAGAACTCTGTGCAACCAAAATAATTCTGACACAAAAAGCAAAAATCAGAGACCATTATTGCATATTGCACTAATTCTAAATAGTTAAAAGTATGAAACAGCAAAGCTACCACAACCGACTACCTAAAATGCTCTGAAAAACAAACACTTTACAAGCAACAGACCTAAAGCAGAAAACAATACCATATATATTCTGCAAAACTGTAAACACTTTATACATATGGTTACAAGACTATAATGGACATAATTCCACACAAGTACCATAGCAGGCAGTCAAATGGCACCAGGAACTCTCCCCAGTACTGCCAGTCTCTAGGAGTCCCCCAAGGTTCCATTCTTAGATTACTGCTGTTTTCTGTTTTCACTAATAACCTTCATACTGTCACTCTTCATGCTTTTGTCATCCAATATGGGGATGAGTCCACAGTAATCTGTGCTTCTTCCTCCCCCCAGGCACTGCTACAACGAATACAAAACTCTCTCCTTGTTGTTGAAAGATTGGTCTCTGAATCATAACTAATATTAAATCCCAATAAAACTCAGCTTCTTATCTTTCCAACCACACAACATTCTACTCATAACATTGCATTTAACATCACCTCCAGTGATAACAATATCTCCTGTCAATTACACCAGACTGCTAGGGGTTGTAATCAACAGCAACATGAAATTTGACACACATATATCCATTACCATAAAAAAGTACATAAAAAACTTGCCATGCTATCCAGAAACAAACAGTTCCTAACTGACTCCACCAGAGTCACTATTGCACACACCCATCTCATCTCCACTCTTCTGTACACCTCACCTATCTTCATCAAATTCAGGAAATCTGACCCTTCCAAGCTGCAAGTGTGTTATAATAAAATTGCCAAATATGCAACCAATACACCTCACAGAACACACCAGTGTACCTAAAACACTTAATTGGCTTGAACTTCCCCATCTCATTCTTTACAATCAACATATACTAACCCACAAACTACTTCACTGCTCTGAAAAAACCCTGGTCTACAAAACATACTACACCCAAGCACCAAAACTAGAGTATTATAATCCAATCAAAACCTCCTATTAGATGTGACCAAAGACTATAATTCTGCTGGTATATCCCTCTATAGCAACACCATCACTAAACATTGGAACAACCTCCTCCCCAACATCTCAGCTACAACTTCCATGGCTTGCTTCAAAAAGGCCTTAAAATTCTACTTACAGTAATCATGGCTCTGTAACTATGATGACCCTGATTCATTTGTATACTTCCAACTGCTGTATTATCAATTTCCTCTCTCCCAACACTTTGCTACCCCCACTATTGCACCTCTTCCCTTTTCTCTACTACTTTTACTAACCCCTCATCCCACCTCCCTATGCCAACTTGTATTACATCCTTAGCCTTAAATTCTGCCTGTTGCAATCTTGGTTCTGTAATTGTGACAACCCTGATTAATATTTTATACTATCTATTGCTACCCTCACTAGTTCACCCTTTCCCTTCTCTCTTCTACTTTCACTAATCCCTTACCCCAACTTTTATATGAACTTGCATTACATCCTTAGCACGGAGATCTTGTGAATCTGCACGGTATACCAAATATGTATCTGTTCACAATTTAGAACATATATAAACTGTTATAATTCAGAAATTAAATACTTCATGTAAACATATCTAGGTTTAATCTGTTAATTACTATCATACTAAAGTGTACTGTTACTATGTATATCAAAGTGTCTTATGTTATCAAAACTGTCAGATGTAAAAGTTATATACTATATTAGGAGCTTTTATCCCCAGGCCTATGTTGAAAAAGGACCTTTGCCCAGTTGGGCTGTCCTGGTAAACAAATGTAAAATAAAACAAAATAAATAAAATAATAATAATAAATAACTGCACTCAATTAAAATGATTAATGGTAAGCATTGGTGTAGTTCATGCCCTGGGAACTACAAACCGATAAGTCTGAGTAGTCGCATATGCAAAGCCATGGAAAAAATTATCATGGAATGATCAATAATGATAGAGAAAACTTACAAATGCTATATCTAGTCCATTTTGGTTTTGCCAAAGGCAAGTCATGCCTAATCAACCTTGTGGACTTTTTTGACAAGATCACCAAGGCAATGAATGAGGATAAAATGGTTATTACTAACTACTTTCACATGGCTAAGGCATTTGATAAAATACCCCGCTCAGGCATTCTAAATAAATTCATGGATATAGGCATAAACTCATATGCTACACAATAGCTAGCCAGTTGGCATTCAGACTGGACCCACGAAGTTAGAATAGTGGAAACCACCTTCCCAAAGAGACTGATCAGTAGTGGAGTCCCCGCAGGGCTCTGTCAGCTTTGTGCAGGATCTGCTAAATTTTGCCATCTACTTTTTCGACATAAAATCAATGCCAAGGGCTTCTGGCTGACCAAGTTTGCAAATGATTGGAAACTAGGAACAGTCATAGAATCCCCGTAAAGACATTAAAATCCTAAAAGAAGGACTAATGCAGACAAAAGATTGATGCCAAGCCATAGCTTAAAACTCCATTTCAAGAAATGTATAACACCCTTCGGGAAGTGAGACATACTAGAAAATTACCTCATTGGCAGTACACTCCTAACAGTACAACCAGTGTTCAAGGACTCTGGTGCACATATAGATAATAACCTGGCTTTCAACAGACATGTGTCTAAGGTAGTAAGAAAATAATTTTATGTTGCTCAACTTATAAGCAAGGTCATGGCACCTAGGTCCAAAAAAGTCATTCCTCCGCTGTATTTGGCCCTCTCCAGGGCCATCATTAAGTACAATGCCTCCTTTAGTACACACCTGACAAGGGACATACAACAACTGGAATGCTCACAGAGGTTCCTCACAGAAAAGAATGCAGGAGTAAACAGCATGCCCTATGCAGATTGCCTCAAAGCCCTATCTCTATACTTTGTTTTCTACAGATTGGTAAGAGGTGATCTATGCCTAGCATACAGGTCATCTTTAGATCCAACTCTGATTCATAGGTTCATAGGTGTTTACTAGGCTAACGACCACAAAGGCCATTTTAAGTCTAGCAATGCACCCCAAATCTCTGATAAGTTCTGATACCCTTGATAAGTGTAAGCAAGGGCTTGGCATAAGAAACATTTACAAGTGGGGCATGGGAGGTGAACCATTTACAGGTTGCCTGTGTCCATTAGAGACACAGGTGTCTTCCAAGCCTGGGATGAATTTCCTGCTCCCTTTCTAATTGTCCAAGTTATACTTAAATTGGGTTATGGAGGAACTCTGTT
>NC_056729.1:121887246-122022246 GCF_019279795.1 Protopterus annectens
GGTACAATTATGGACATCCCCATACCAGAAACATAACTGAATTTCTGTTTTGTGCTGATGAAACCTTACTTTCACCATCCTGATTCATTGGGTGATGCCCTGCAGAATAATCCTGGCACCTGTACAGAAATATTTACATTATCTGTAATGTCAAATAATTTGATACTGAGGAGGCAGAATCAGTAAAGGGACAGTTTTAGAAGGAGGACAACATAGCACACCAGGCAAAGGATGCAACGTTAGATAAAGGTAATGACTATGCAAGTGTTGTGGCACTTGTAAATAGACATTGGCTCACACACACAGTTTTGGCAGGCAGTAAAGCATAGTAAAGCAGATACACTACATTAAACCTAATGCATGCAAATAACACACTAGACTGTGGTCACCCATGCATAGGCTGGCCACACTGTGCATCAGATATAGCCAGTCAAGTAACAATATACAAAGGGCAGGAGATAGGTATCATCATTTGCAAAGTTGGGAAAGGGAGCACATGTGTAGATGCCTTTCACAGGGAGATATGCAAGTGCAGATGAAATTTAAGAGAAAGATTGTAAGGTGAGAGCATGGTCTCTAATGGGTGGGTAGGGGGCAGAATGAGAAAGATACTTTACAGCCCCACTGTATTAGAAAGTGTGTGAGTGTGTGAACACATGTCTTGTGTGTGTGTGTGTGTGTGTGTGTGTGTGTGTGTGTGTGTGTGTGTGTGTGTGCATGTGTGATTGGGACACAGGCACAGGTAAGCAGTAGGTGCAGAACTGTGGGTTGATATAGGATTCAGGTCAAAGGCATACATGGTAGGAGGTTGAACATCCCATGCATGTATCTGCCAACAAGTCCTTGCCTTTACTAGGTGCAGTACGAATTTTTCCATGCACATGGCTATACATAGACATGTTGAGTGACCATAATCAGATACCCAAAACTGTGGTGACCTCAGTAACATCCTCACTTGGGTGTAAGCACCTTCATAACAGATATAGCACTGGACATGTTAGCACTGCATGAGCATGACCTATCTCGTCCATAGACATGATGACCACCACATGTAGGTATATCAGATGAATAGTACTGTGAAATTACCACTTGAATTTTAAATGTTTTTAATCTTTGATATTCTTACCTTTGTTTTGTTTGTTTGAAAATTGATAAAAATTATTTACTAAATCGGACACTTAGATGCAACTTCAATTATATGTATATGCAGGTTTTATTGACACCTGTCCTTATTAAAATCATTGTACAAAACAGACATTCCCTCTTTCTTTTATTACTCATGCAAAACATCTGATAACTGCTCAGATCTGCAAAGTCTGGCAGAGTGAATGTATGGCTGTCAGGGATTGTGAAACCACTGTAGGAACTCAATGATAATAAGCTATTTAGTTTATCAAGTTTCATATAAGAATGAGACATTACACAGTGGAAGGTTGTCTTACATTTTTCTATTTTGCTAATTAATAATTTTGCAATGCCCATAAAAATGCCACCTCACCCAAAAGAATTGTTTTCAATTTTAGTATAACAAGGCTCTTTTTAGCCTCATATTTTCCCTATACATATCTACCACATGCAATTTCTTCCTTACCCTAATAGCTGGGAGAAGAAGGGAGCTCCATCCTGGATAAGCAGTACAACCGCTGGAGGTTAAGAAGTGATATATACGTGATCATAGTACAATGGCATCGTATGTTGTCCCTTGTCATTTGGAAGAAAGTTAATAAACTACAGGTTTTGTTGAAGCTTCTAGTTTTAATATTATAAATTCAGAATCAGGATAATATATGGTACTCAGCTAGAGCCCCGAGATAATATCACACAAAGTTTATATCTTGTGTAGGATACCAGCAATAAAGAAATTAATTTTAAGGTGAAGTGAACATTTTGAGATGTTAGCTTCTGATTGCCCCTCTCTCCACTTTTGCAATGGGGGGCTTTACATGAAACAAGATTCATTCTTCTATTTATGGTATATAGTGAGCAAAGCATTTCATTAGGGTCCAAAAAAATATATACGCATGGACTAGCCAAAATAAAATATCACAGAACCCATAATCTATTTATTGAAATGCATACATGATAGCATTTCATCTAAATGAAAAAAATATGAGGTCAAAGCATTTTGACATTAACTACATTAAGGAAGTCACACACAGTAATGTAAATAGGATGCAATCCCAATCTACATACCCACTCTGTTAATCTCGCCAATCTTCATATCAGTTTCTCAGCAATTACAAGATAAAACTTGACTACCTTATGTATCTGTCTCATAGCCCTCCTGACGCAGGAAACCACAACTATGCAAAATGAAAAAATGGTCAAAGGTACAGAAGATGAAGTCAGAAAAATCTACCTCCTAAAGAAAAACAAGGAAGCATATGTATAATAGTTTTATGAAGAAAGGGAAATCTATGAAGAAGATCATTATGAAAAAATTCCTAGAATGCAGAACATAATGCTTTTTCTTTGTTGTTAAAGAGGGGGAACAACCATAATGGAAGAACAATAACTTGCGACAAATAAAATACATATAATCTCACTAAATCAATTAAATATAACTACATGACATCTGCAAAAAAAGCATCAAATGCCAAGAGAAATTTTTCATGAAACAAAAAACAACAGTAGCAGAACTACCTGATGAAGCCATAGTACTATACTTGGTCAAACAGATGCCAAGTGACAAATCATGATCTTAACCCAAAGAAACCCTGAGACAAGTTATGCAATATGAATCGAGTACAAGATCCAATGCTCACACTTAGGAACAACCCCAACCAGGAAGGTGAATTTACAGTGAACTATGTAATAGAATGAAAAATGGAAATTAATTTTCAGTATACTAAGTAATAGAATGAAAAATGGAAATGAATGTACTACACTGCAAGAAAAAAAAAAACTGAAAAAATGGCAAGTTTTTTTTTTCCAGGGGAAATACAGACAAAAAAGTAACTGCATCTGATTTATATACATTTATTTCTTTACACAGTCCATTTATGTTTAATATTTTGGTCCTATTGCTGTGTTTGATATTGGGGTTTTGGCTTTTCCAGTGTTCTTCTCTCTTTTTTTTTTTAAAACCCAACTGCATTAGGTTCCAAACACTGTATGTTCAACTATGCTTGTCAGTCTGTTCTCTTTAGATAGCAGTCAGTTACAACTCTCCCAGCTATCATTTGTACTTGCAACAATATTTTCCTGAAGGGTCTCAATGAGCGCCATTTACTGCTTAACTCTTACCCAGGTGACCACAATACCACTCAATGTCTTAAGTAGTTTTATGTTGTTTGGGATTATTTGTTACACTGTTATTTGAATGGCTTGTGTATACATCTAGTAGTTTCTGTATGCATGTTATCCTGAAATATTTTTCAGCTTAACATTTTATTTTTATTTGTTTCTCTTATTTGTATCATGTGAACTACGTAGAATTTTACTTACAAATCTGATAGGTTTCCTGCTTTGGCTAAAGTTTATAAATAGCCCAGGGTTCCATTTCAAGTATAATTAATGACAGTGTGTTTACAAGTGTTAGGCTAGAAATTTATAATATATAATTCATTCAGAATTTGCTCTCATACATAAGTTACACTCATATTAAATTTGTACTGGGTAGATTGGAGGAAGATGGGTGAAGGCTGCCAGCCTAGTCAAATAAAATTTGATACATAATTCTATCAACTGTATAAATAAATGTAAACTACAGGCTTGTGTTTTTTAAATGAAAGAAAACACTGTAAAATGTGAACTTCAAGATTGTTGCAACATTGCCATCTGCTGTAAAGAAAACCAAGCCAAGCATTTCAAATGTGTCTTTTGAAGCTGAAAAGGTCTTAAGATGAATGTTTCAGGCCCATTGTTTTAAGGTTAAAGTTAAGGGCCAGAATTTACATGTGGAAGGTGTTTTATTACTATGGTTTCTGCTAGAGTGCATATGTGAAATGCTTTTTATTGTTGTAGTCTGCTGAGCAGGTGTTATCTTGCTAAATAATGCAGTTTGTGGCCTGGGAACTTCAGTGTCAAAAATGATGTAATTTGGGAGGGCCTTAGAGAGCTGTTGGTTAGTGTCTAAAACTAGTGTTCAGTGAGAGACTGGAAGCATTTTGATCTTGGATATCTAAGCCAGAACTGCTTATGCTTTATGTAAGTAAGTAGGATTATAACACTGTGTTTTCTCTTAAAATTAGAAAGTTATATTAAGTGTTTCTGTGTGATCTCTGAACTCTTAGATATCTCTGTGGTGTAGTAGTATTGTCTTGTGTTTTAATTATTTATTATTAAATATTTTAAAAACCTTTACCTGTGGTTGGTTTGTATAGAGAAGAAGGCTCTAGAGTACATTGCATATTTATAGAGTTATTTGTAATAGACCACTCTAAAATAAGCCTTAGACTGAATAGTCACATTACCAATTGGATAATAATATTGCACAGTGATAATTGAACACCCTTTTAAGGGCCTTTCAGTAGCTGATAATATTAGCTGGGTGGTAGCAGGAATTACTACTGTATGGTCTGGGTAATAGGGGCACAGCTGGAGAACCTTTGCCTGCCTTTTCCCAGGAAGGTCTGTGTGGTTGCATAACCTCTTCTCAAAGTGTGTGTGTGTTGTGTCAGCTACTTGGGCAGGGACATGAAGCACTGGTTGGACAGAGAGGGTATTGGAGGTTTAGTTTGCCCAGCTAGGCTGAGACGTGGGCCTTATAGCTGTGCCAGTGGGGAGTCTTATTAGGGACCTGTTGAGCAAGGGAGCAACCAGCCCTAGACTGACTGTGATCTTTGTATGCACTTAAGGGAAATTGTACGTTACTGTGTGTATTGGTCATTCTTTCCTCTTCAAGGAGATGAACTCCCTGATGTTAGTGGTGAGGATTGAGGCTTCTTGATTGGGGGGCTATGGCACGGTCATCACATATTGGTGGCAGTGGTTGGGATATCCTATCACATATTGGTGGCAGTGGTTGGGATATCCTATCACATATTGGTGGCAGTGGCTGAGATATCCTATCACATATTGGTGGCAGTGGTTGGGATATCCTATCACATATTGGTTTGCTGTGGTGGGATCCACATCACATATTGATTAGTTGGCAAACACGAATTGGCTTGTAGTGGTGTGAGTAGAGCACATTCCTTTAGCTTATGTACAATGATCTCTGAAAGTGGTTTGTACTCTAAAACAGCCACACAGTGTATACTCAGAGTTCAGATCATAATTGTTTTATTTCTTTTGTTAGCTTAGTGTTAGTCAGGGTATGCAGGCAGCATGTCAGCAAAGGAGTATGGAAAGCTGACAAGGAGCCAGCTGGTGGAGATGTGCCAGGCTAGGGGACCGGTGCATGGAAACCTGAGTAAGGCAGACCTGGTTGCACCATTGGTTACAGCTGCATCAGAAAACAGCAGCCTGGAGGACAATCAGACTGACAGTAGAGATACAATATCCTTGAAGAATGGACAGCTCAACCTTTCTGCAGTTTACTTAAAAATCCAGCTGGAGCTAAAGAGACTTGAGTTGGAGGCCAGGCGTATGGAACTAGAAGTAGCCGAGAAAATGAGGATTCTACAAGATGAGGAAAATGAACGGCAGAGGAGGCATGAGAGGGAAATGCTGACTCTTCGCCAGAGTCATGGAGGTAATGGGGAAAGGAGTAACCAGAACTCAGAAGCACAAAAGGTCAGTAAATTTCTTCCATAGTTTAAAGAGGGGGATAATTCTGATAGCGTCATTCATATGTTTGAGTAGGTATGTAAACAGTATTAAGTTGACCAACGGCTCTGGGTACGATTCCTGACCCCCTTACTCCATGGTAAAGCTGAAACGTCTTTAGCAAAAATGCATGACACTGACTGTTTTGATTATATTGCTGTAAAAAGACACTTGTTGGAATGTTTTAAGCTAGCACCTGAAATGTATAGGGAAAAGTTTTGTGAGCATAGATGCAAGGCAGATGAAAATGTATGTGAATGGATTCACTTCATAACACTGAAAACTCAAAACACTGAAAATGAGAAAACTTCATAATATAGAAGACTAAAACACTGAAAACTCCAAACAAAGAAACTCAAAACACTAAAAACACATCTCATACATATGCTGAGTTTAAACATAAACCATAGCACTTTCCACCAAGTGTAAGCAGGGGGGCAAGCCCCCGTGCACCCCCCATGTGGAGGGCTGTGCCCCCCCCACACCCCCTGCTACTTAAATATATCAACTCCACAATTGCACTTAGTGAAGTGCAATCTTGGAGTTGATATATATATATATATAAGTAGCAGGGGGTGTGGGGAGCAGCCCCCCACATGGGGGGTGCAGGGGGTCTTACCCCCTTCTCACACTTGGTGGAAATCGCTATGATTTGTGTTGCTTAAACTCAGTATATGTACGATATGTGTTTTCAGTGTTTTGAGTTTCTGTGATTTGAGTTTTCAAGATTTTGAAGTTTCAGTGTTTTGGTTTCAGTGTTTTGAGTTTCAGTGTTTTGATCTTTTAGTGTTATGAAGTGAATCCATGTGAATATGTTGCTGAACTGAGCACTTATTTTCATAGCTGGGTGAGTGGATGTCAGGTCACCACTTCTGAAGGGCTGGCAGATCTTTTGGCAAGTGAACAAGCCCTTAGCACTTTGCCTGAGGACAAGAGGATCTGGTTAGCTGATAGTGTGCTACTTCAGAGGAGTTGGGGAAGAACAGAGACCTATACCTAGCGAGCAGGGCAGTCCTGCACAGGAAAGGGACCCCCAGTACTGCTCATGGCACTAAAGGAACCCATGGTGGGCAGCACAGACTGCCCCAACAAAATCCGCCAGTAACAGAGGAAGCCACCAGTCCAGGTACATGTCCAGGAGCTAGGGTTAAATGTTTTGAATGTAACCAGTGGGGCCATGTGGCATACAGATGTCCATGGAGGCAAGGTGGGGAACCAAAGGTGTGAGAGCCAGTAAGTGGGAAAGACAAAATGCCAACAGTGGGCTGTCTTGAGACAACAGTGGTATGGAACTACCATCCTGTAGATGTCCTGAGAGGGAAGGATTTGGATGAGCAGTACTATGTACTTATGCAGTTACATGCAGTGAGGCTAGGAGACAAGCATGTGGGTCTAGTAGTCTGAGGGAGACCCAGATACACTGCATACATGTGGCCAGGACTGCTGAGTTGGTTACTTCAGGGAGTGAGCTACACTGAGACTGAATGTGAGCCACAGCTGCTTGTGGGTACTGGTGTACCCTTGGACAGGGTAACTGCAAAGGTAGAGGTAAGTAGTAGTACCCAGGCTGGCAGTGAGGCACCACTGTCAGAGGATGCCAGACTTCCTGTGGAAGGGGAGCCGAGAAGAGTTACAAGGAGAGGCTTGAGACAGGCTCAGCTATCAGACCCTACATTCCAAGGCCTGATGCAGGTAGCTAGGGAGGCACTTGATTCTCAAGGGAAGGGAGAATCTGTACACTGGGACAAAGGGTTACTATACAGAGAGTGGACCCCTGTGGGAGGGCTAGAAGGTAAGAGAATACAGCAGTTGGCAGTGCCTAGAGCTTACCATCTGACACTTCTAGCCATAGCCCATGATATTCCCTTTACAAGTCATATGGGCATAAAACATACAAAGAGGCGTATTATGCAAAACTTCTATTGTCTTGCAATTTCCTGAGCTGTAACAGGGTACTGCAGGACCTGTGAGCAGTGCCAAAGGGTAAGCAAGGCAGGAGACAAGGTGCGAGCTCCTTTGATGCCTTTGCCTGTGATTGATGAGCAATTTCAGTGGGTAGCTATGGATATTGTGAGTTCTCTGAGTACCCCATGTTCCACAGGGAAAAAGTATATCCTAGTGATTGTAGATTATGATACACGATACTCTGAGGCAGTGGCTTTGTCCTCCATTGAGGCCGAGAAGGTGGCAAATGCTTTGCTAGAGATTTTCAGCAGGGTAGGTTTCCCAAAGGAAATACTGTCTGATAGAGGTGCCAGTTTTATGTCAGACCTGCTGACTTGTCTGTGGAAGTCCTGTGGGGAGAAGCACATGAAGACCACCCCCTACCATCCCCAGATTAATGGTCTTGTTGAGAGGTTAAACTCTAAAATCAAGTCCATGCTACAGGCATTTGCAGATCAGTTTAAGAGGGAGTGGGACAAATATTTGCTCCATCTGTTGTTTGCTTACAGAGAGGTTCCCCAGGAATCCACAGGTTTTTCACCCTTTGAGATGCTGTATGGGCAATGGGTGAGGGGACCTCTAGAATGAATTTGAGATGAGTGGGAAGGTGAGTGTGAGTCTCACAAGGAGTCTGTTGTGGCATATGTCCTGAATCTCAGGACAAGGCTCAGGGAACTCATGGGACTGGCCCAGGAGAATCTGGCAGAACCCCAACAACAGAAAAATGTATGCTGTAGGGCAGCAGGTGATGGTTCTCATTCCTGTCAGACACAGGAGGTTGCAAGCAGCTTGGGAGGGACCCTACAAGGTAGTAAGAAAGGTAAGTGATGTTAACTACATGGTGGAACTGCTAGGCAGAAGGAAAGGGCACAAATTGTACCATGTTATCATGATGAAACCTTACCATGATAGGGAGGCCTTTGTGCTGAGCATTTGCAGTGGATTGCAGGATAAGTCTGAGAGAGCTCTTCTGACTGATCTCCTCAGTGAGGCTCGGGCTGACACCTCGGTGGAAGGGGTAGCAATGTCCCAGCAGCTATCTCCTACCCAGGTTCAAGAAATCTGAGCAGTGTTGCAGGAGTTTGGGGGCATGTTCACCAGGAAACCAGGGAGCACCCACCTGGTGCAGCACCAGGTGGATACAAGACCCCAAAAGCCTATCAGGCAGGTCTCTTACAAGGTGCCTGAGAGAGTCAAACAGACTCTGAGGGAAGAGGTACAGGAGATGTTGGAACTAGGGGTGATTCAGGAGTCCAACAGTCCCTGGGCCTCCCCAGTGGTACTGGTGCCAAAGAAGGATGGCAGCACTAGGTTCTGTGTGGATTACAGGAAATTAAATAGTCACACAGAGACAGATGCTTACCCCATGCCTAGGACAGATGAGACCCTAGAGCAGCTGGGTGGGGCTAAGTATCTTACAACCATTGATCTTACCAAGGGTTACTGGCTGGTGCCTTTGACTCCCAGTGCTAGGGAGAAGTCAGCCTTTGTGACTCCTTTTGGCTTGTATGAGTTAACAAAGATGCCCTTTGGGATGAAGAATGTCCAAGCTACTTTCCAGTGACTGGTAGATCATATCTTAGCAGGAGCAGGAGGGTTTGCCCCTGCTTATATGGATGATATTGCTATCTACAGCCATTTCTGGCAAGAGCACCTTCAGCATGTCAGGGAGGTGCTGAGCAGACTACAGAGGGCAGGGTTGATTATTAAGCTGAGCAAATGTCAGGTGGGGATGGCATAGGTCTCCTACCTAGGATATAGAGTAGGGAGTGGTAAGATAAGGCCAGAACCTGCCAAAGTGGAAGCCATTCAGGCATGGCCTGCACCTCTTACCAAAAAGCAGGTGAGGGCATTCTTAGGTACAGCAGGGTACTACAGAAGGTTCGTTCCCAATTATAGTTCCATAGCTGCTCCCCTCACAGACCTGACAAGGAAGAACAGGCCAGATAAGGTAGTGTGGACCCCAGCATGTGAGCAGGCATTTCAGAAGCTTAAGGAACCTTTGGGAAGACCCCCTGTGTTAGCCAGTCCAAACTATAGAAAATAATTTGTTGTGCAGGTGGATGCTTCAAACTATGTGTTGGAGGCTGAACTTAGCCAGATTTCTTCAGAGGGAGAAGAGTACCCAGTGGTTTATCTCAGTCATAGGCTCCAACCCAAGGAGGAGTGCTATGCAGCAGTAGAAAAGGAATGTCTCACCATAGTGTGGGCACTACAAAAACTTTGGCCTTATCTGTATAGAAGAGCATTCACTGTGATGACATGGTTAAACAGAGCCACTCAGCAAAATGCCAAGTTGCTAAGATGGAGCCTGCAGTTGCAAGCACATGATATGTCAGTGCAGCACCACAATGGGAGTAGCAATGCCAATGCAAATGGGCTCTCAAGACAAGGAATAGGTTGAGATACACCCAGACAGACCTGACACTCTCAAGGGATTTTTCTCAAGGGGCACTTGAAAAATTTGCTTGCGTTCCCCAAGGGGGGGGGGGGTGTGAAGATTGGAGGAAGATGGGCGAAGGCTGCCAGTAGTCAAATATAATTTGATACATAATTCTATCAACTGTATAAATAAATGTAAAATACAGGCTTGTGATTTTTAAATGAAAGAAAACACTGTAAAATGTGAACTACAAGATTGTTGCAACATTGCCATCTGCTGTAAGGAAAACCAAGCCAAGCATCTCAAATGTGTCTTTTGAAGCTGAAAAGATCTTAGGAATCTCTTTGATGTTTACATGTCGGCTCCAGTGGGTCTGAATGAAGGTTTCAGGCCCATTGTTTTAAGTTTAAAGTTCAGGGCTAGAATTTACATCTGGAAGGTGCTTTATTGCTCTGATTTCTGCTAGAGTGTATATGTGCAATGCCTTTTATTGTTGTAGTCTCCTGAGCAGGTGTTAGCTTGCTAAATAATGCATTTTGTGGCCTGGGAACTGCAGACTAAGTGTCAAAAATGATGTAATTTGGGAGGGTCTTAGAGAGCTGTTGGTTAGTGTTTAAAAACTATTGTTCTGAGAGACTGGAAGCATTTTGATCTTAGGATATCTAACCCAGCACTGCTTATGCTTTATGTATGTAAGTAGGATTATAGCACTGTGTTTTCTCTTAAAATTAGCTAAAGATTAGAAAGTTAAATTAAGTGTTTTCTTTGACATCAAGCCTGTCCTACTGTATTACTTTAAGTTTCTGTGTGATCTCTGAACTCTTAGATATCTCTGTGGTGTAGTAGTATTGCCTTGTGTTTTAATTATTTATTATTAAATATTTAAAAAACCTTTACCTGTGGCTGGTTTGTATAGAGAAGTAGGCTCTAGAGTACATTGCATATTTATAGAGTTCATTCTAATAGGCCACTCTAAAATAAGCCTTAGACTGAATAGTCACATTACCAATTGGATAATAATATTGCACAGTAATAATTGGACACCCTTTTAAGGACCTTTTAGTAGCTGATAATATTATCTGGGTGGTGGCAGGAAATACTACCATATGGTCTGGGTAATAGGGGCACAGCTGGAGAACCTGTGCCAGCCTTTTCCCAGGATGTTCTGTGTGGTTGTATAACCTCTTCTCAAAGTGTGTGTGTGTTGTGTCAGCTACTTTGGCAAGGACATGAAGCACTGGTTGGACAGAGAGGGTACTAGATGATTTAGCTTGCCCAGCTAGGCTGAGACTTGGACCCTATAGCTGTGCCAGTGGAGAGTCTTATTGGGGACCTGGTGAACAAGGGAGCAACCATCCCCAGACTGACTGTGATTGCTGTGTGCACTTAAGGGAAATTGTACTTTACTGTGTGTATTAGTTAGCCTTTCCTCTTCTAGGAGTTGCCCTCTGTGGTGTCAGTGGTGAGCATTGAGGCTCCTTGATTGCTGGGCCAGGGCACGGGCATCAAATGTACTGAAAAAATGATGCCTCTTAATAGAAGCCATGCCCATTTTGAAGTCACAACTTCTGAAGGAACATATAGTATATAAACTAATGATTCTTGAGTCATGTGCTGGAACTAGTTAACTACAGCCAGCTGGTTTGCTAATTCATTGATGCGCAGATGAAACCAGGATTCAGTTGCTGCTAGCTTGGAGGGGTTTTAACACATTAATTTTAAAATTGTAATATGATGCTGAACACCTCAGAGATTAAAACTATCTAAAGATCTAACATTGCATCTTTGTTCACTCTTTCAATGACACAGACATATCTAAAAACTGATCTTACAAGACATCAGGAGATGTTATCCATTCTGCTTCATTGGTTCATAGATTAGTCTTAGGCTAACTGCCCTTGCGAGCCATTTTAAGCTTAGCCAATTATCTCTTGTGAGACTCCAACCCTGAACCTTGTGTTTGTAAGGCAAACACCTTAACCATTAGGCCACCCTCCCTTCTGTCCACTGTTACATATCAGATACAAAAGATGCAGTGTGTTTTTGAAATTAACATTCATATCCCCTCAACATGTGGGTCTATATTAGTTCACCGAAACTATTTTCAGCAAACACCTCTTCATTGACCCATATCCAGTGAAAATCACTTCCCAGATTCATTGAATTTTCTAAGGGCAATGAAACAATTGCCCTGCAGCACAACAGAATCCACAACTACTCACAACTAACCAAATCAAACCCAGCCAAGTGGTGGGCTTTGACCCCCACACCCCCCTAACTCTCTCTCCCAATACATATATATATATATATATATATATATATATATATATATATATATATATATATATATATATATATATATATATGCCAACTCTGATATCATACTATAGTAGGGAAAAGAGAAAAGTTGTGTAGTTGGCCAACTACTTCATTGCCCTTGAAAAATTCAGTGAATCTCAGAAGTGATTTTCGTTAAATACGGGTTGACAAAGAGGTGTTTGCTGAAAATACCTTTCATCAAACTAATATAGACCCAGCATACTATATACTATGAGAATCATATGGCAATGTCTGGCAGCTAGCACAAATGATTAAACATCTGACTATTTAATGAGTTGCTTTCTGTGCTAAGGGAACATGGTTTGAATCTGTCCATCTTTATTTCTCTAGTGTATATTATCCTGAGCAAGTCACTTAACCAGACATTTCTTTGGGCCAACTTTCAATTTGGGCTGGGCTCATTAAATGTCTCCTAGACTAGATGTAACTCTCTAGGAATAAAACATTTGTGCAATGCATTAAACATTTGGTTGGTTTTATTCCAAAAGTGCAGTCTCTAAGTTTATTGTTCAGACTGCAGTTTATGTAAAATGATCAGATCAGATCATAGATTAAGAAAAAGTTTATTGATCAAAGTGCAGTTTGCTTAAAGTTTACAGATGAAAGATTACAAAAAAAAAAATGCTTGCGCATACCACAGAAACTGAACCCTACAATTTCCACTGCTTAAGTAACATTAACCTCTTCTATACATTAAGTTACTACCTCATTTCCTATGATAATATTATTGAAGTTTGGTAGGATAGGTGAAGCTTTGGCGTAATGGCAAAGGAGTAGGATTTTGTCTATGGAAGACCTGAAGGATTTTGGGTTCTTATGGTTTCCTCCTAGATTTATCTATGTGAATTAACATGGTATTTGGCAATGTTACTGAGGATTTTATTGTACTGGATGTTTTTCTAAGTTTTATTTGTGGCCTATAACTTCTAGACTACGTTTCTTAGTTTTATAAGCTTTATTACTCTATCAATTTCTTATTTTCTTCATTTATCCATCATTTGTTACTGAGTTAGTCCTCCTAGGCTATTAACCCATATTCAGGGGCGATGTATGGTGATTTTTATTCTACTAAGGAAAACTTGGCCAGGACATCGCGGAACTACCCCTACTTGTCGTTGTTGTCAGTGGGTACCCATTTTGCAGGAGCACTTCCTAATTCCATTCTGGGTGCAGAGGTGGTCTAAAGAAACAGGGAGACAGATGCAGAGAGAAGGAGATAATGAGTGATGAGAGAATCAAGGAGAAAGTAAATATCAAGACCAGAAAACATGTGCAGGATTCTAAGGAGATGTTTCAAAGAAATCTGCTTGATGAAGATGAGTCAGCAAATGATGGATGTATAATTACAACCTTCCCATTGGGAGGGTTGGGGATGCTTTACTTAAAGAAATGGAGATGCAGAGTGAGCTGGAAAATGAAGGAAACATTTCCTGGCAACATTATGGAGAAATATACAAGTAGAGTGCAGAAACAATCTTGAGGAAGAGTGGTGAGATGGAAAGGAAAGCATATACAAAGTAAAAGAAGGCAAAAGGGGAGGAATAGAAAAGAAGGCAGAAGAAGGTCAAAAATGAAAGTACATCTTAAGCTTCCAAATTAAAGAAGACAAAGAAATGGGAAGGTATGATGTGTTGAACAATTTAACAGCTCCTTGGGTGCAAAAACAGTTGAGGAAAAAGCATTTATTCTTATTAACAAAGATACATTTGTGACATTATGTCTGAGACTTTTTTTTTAATTGAAAATTTATTGGAGAATATCAAGAAAAAAAACAAAGACTGTAACCCATGGAATCTATACATGACAAAAGCATTTAAAATGGAAAGAAAAAAGAAAATTGATATATAATTTTAAACAGAGGTAGAAAGAAAAACTTTAAAAGGACATTTGAAAACTTTATGTAAAGAAGTACCAGACATTGCAAAAATGTATGACAAAAGGCGTTTATGGACTGGTGGATGGGATTGTAATCTTGTGGTAAAAATAGAAAGAGAAAAATAGACATATACTAAGATAATATATGTGGAGGAGGGATATGGGTGTCAAAAATGCAGGGAACAACCTAAAACATTTTTTCTTGTGGAAAAGAAGGACATTTGATAAATAACTGTGATTAAGAAAATATTATATTTGTGGGGAAGTGGGACATGATACAAAATGATGCAAAATGAATTGAAATGTTATAAATGTAACAAAACTGGACACTTATGGATGGATTGGAAAAATTAAAATAAGAGTAAGGAAAATGAAAAAGAGAAGAAAATAAGCAAAGAGAATACATTTTAGAAGTAGTAGAAACAGAAGAAACATTAGATAAAAAATATTAAAGAAGTCATAGAAGAAGGTTCTGGAATAAGTGATGAAGAAGATATAAATTGGAAGATAGTAAAAGAAACAATATGTTGGTAAAAGGGTAAAGGACAGAAAAAGAAAATGTAAAGGCATAAGTACAAAAGAAAAAAGAGACAGGAAATGAATGAAAAATAATGCATGCAGCTAATTGATTAGGGGTTGCTGAAATGGTTGTGTTTGACTTACAAACAGAAAGTGCAATGTTTGATTCTTACCTTTGGTAGGGAAATTGGTTATTCTTAAATGACCTATCAGGAAAGCTAGGTTAGTAATTATCTATGAATTTACAAAGGCATGAATCAAAGGGAAAATAAAAATTTCAGAGTGTTTTCTATAAACATGAGTAGTACTAAGAATATAATAATAAGAAGAGGGATTTTTTGGGGTGCGGTAAAACATGTGATGTAGATGTAATTATATTAGAAGATCCAAGATGTTGAACAAATTAAAGATTACAGACAGATAAACTATGGGGATAAAAGATAATCTGCAATTTGGGAAATGAGAGCTGTTCTTGAATAACCATATTCTGCAGAATTACAGTAAAGAAATTAGATGTAACTAGCAAAAATGGGAAGCCTAACCATTGTAGATTTAAAATGGAAAGAACACGTATATATAATTATAACAGTATATGCTTATATTAATTGTAAAGACATCAAAAGCTTATTTCATCATATTTTTGACTATGAAGTGATAAATATGAATAGTATAATAACAGGAAACTTTAACAGTGATGTTAAAGCCAAGCATAAAAATAAAGTTAATGATATATGAAAAAATGTTAGAACTTATAAGATGTGATAACTTAAAACTTTAGGACAAAAATTCATGGACTTGCAAAATGGGTATGTATACAATAAAATTAGATTATTTTATAATATCAAAGGGTTTGGTTATAGGAGAAGGGGAGGTAGCTGAAATAGGATTTTCTGATCATCTTGCAATATGGCTAGAGATAAAGGAAACAATGAATATATAAAAAATAGGCAACAGATTAAACTGTGGAATGAAGAAAGAAAGAGATTGGATAATGCTGGTCTGAATGGTGTATGATATTTAAGGAAAATATATATATATATTCACTATGGCAATATGATGTGAGAAAGTAAAGAAAGACAAATACAAAAGAACATATAATAATGGACTGGAAGATTTAGAACACAATGATAAAAAGTGCTTTGACAAAGAAAAATAAGTATATGAAATAAATCAATAAAAATATAAGAATTGTTATAAAAACAAAGATATTTTTTAAAGAAAAAAGAGAAGAATTATAAATTTCCTTAAGCAGATTAGTAAAGGGAGATGGTAGTATAATGAGAGAAATAAAAATGTAAATGGAGAAATAGAAAGAGCTTAGGAGATGATTATGAATAGTGCAGTACAACATGTTCAAGAAATGTTTAAAGAAAAAAAAGGAGGTAGTGAAAAAACATGGAAAGTAAAAAAGTTAACAGAAAAGGAGGCTAAAGAGTTGAAAAAGGAGATTTCTTCAAATGAGCTAGATAAATATAAGGACAAGTAAGTATAGATCCAGCTTCAGGATGAGATGGAATAAGGTATAACCTGTACACAAATTTAAGGATTTGTCAAAAAATATTTTTTAAAGATCTTGAATGAATGGTTAAATGAAGATTTTATGTGTAAATAATTATGTACTTGAATACTTGAATTCAAGAGGTGGGAGGAATAAATAAGACAATTAAAAAGTACAAAAGAAAAAAATTAATAATAATGATCACAGTATCTTTATGAAATTAATAGAAAAGAGATTTGAAACTAAAATGGATAATATTATGGAACATAGTATATATAATAGAACAGGGAAAGGTTGTCAAGAATTATTAATGATAGATAACTTTTGCATAATATTATGAATAGAAAAGAAAAAGTTAAATCATAATATGAGACTTTAATAATTCATTTCATGCAACTGGACATGAAATCTTCTGTGTAGTAATGATAGACTATAATATAAATGAGAAAGTTAGGAAATTATGTATGCCAGCAAATAATAACATTAAAGTAAAAATACTTGTAAATGGCTTGTTAAACCAAAAGGTACATATGAACAGTGGTGTAACACAGGGATGTCCAATGAGCTGTATACTATTTGCATTATTTATAAATGTGATAGTATGTGAAACAAATAAAATGAAGGAGGCACAGAATATGACACCTGAAAGATTAAGAATTCCAGTTGTGTTAACATATGCAGATGACATTACGATAATTGCAAAAAAGCAAAATTTGTATAAAAGAGGTAAGACTTTGTATAAACGGGTCTTTAGAGGTGATAATGATTGCTTTGAATAAAGAGAAAAGTGAAGGTTTAGGTGACATAGTAAAGATAGCGGTATATAGTTTACAATGAATGACATTTCTATGTTAGGCATAACATTGGGAATAAAGATGAAAGTAGAATTCAATGGGAAAAACATTAGAATAAATAAACATGTCTTTTCAGGTGAACATATCATTCAGAAAAGGGCTTATTTGTTAAATTCAGTACTGATGGGAAAAATAGCATATTTAGCAAGTATATTTCTGTTGTCAACAGTATTGGGAAAGGAATTATTGCAAATACGTTTTCTTTTTGGTTTCTTTTATGCTGGGGTCTAGATTAAACCCAGGAAAAAGAGGATTTTTTTATGAAAATAAAGAGGAAATAGGTTTAGGGTATACACTACGTCATTACATTTGTACAAACTGTCAAAGTGGATAATGAAAAAGATGAGAGATTAGTAGTAACATTGCATAAAAATAAATATGATAAATGTTGGGTTATGGTAAAAAAGCGTAAGAGAAAAAGTGTGTATAAATGAAGAAATCAAATGTTACCAAGAAAAATATTTTGAGCAAAATGAAACTGATCATATAAACAAAGATAGAAAAGTATGATATAAGAATGTAATGATAAAATATTACCATGTAAAACCATGGGAAAGTCTAACAAATAAAAAAATAAAGCTATAAGAAGCAAATGTTTTAATCAGAAAGTAGAATGTCAAGATGTTTTGTGAAGATTGGTAATAGATAAATTACCAGTAAAAGGAAATATGCCATTTAAAAAGAAAAGTGATATAATTTGCTTACATTATCCGAAGAAACAACCAAACATGTTATTTATTTATTTAACATTTGTTAACCGGGAAAGTCCGACTTGGAAAGAAGCCAATTTTCAGCAGAGGCCCGGGGAGAAATGCTCCAGACTCATGTTTTTATAACATGGGAGGAAACCAGAGCACCTGGTGGAAACCCCACACGAATGCAGGGAGGACATGCAAACTCCACACAGAAGGTACTCCAGCCAAGAATTGAATCAGAAAACCTCTTGCTGTGAGGCAACAACGCTACTGCTGCACCACAGCGCTGCCCTTTTTAGGAATGTAAAAGAGTAAAAAAAAAGTTATGGGGGAAACTATGTAAAGAAGATTTTTTGAAGATATAAAATCAGTGGATAAAATGAACATAGATATGATTAAATATGGATATGATAAGAATATAAATAAATAGTATGATAAAAGAATAGAGAAGTTATTTTATGTCATATGAGTTACATGGCATGAAAGAATAAATGAAAGTATATTAATGGTAAATGGATTTTAGCAATAACATTAAATAAAATCAGATGGTTGTGGAAAAAGGAGTAGGGTCTAATAGAGATGAAAATGTAGTATGATTGTAAAGTAAATTATGAAAATGTGTAAATAGATTTGTATATCTGTATATTTGTACAGTTGCATATATTTGTAAATATGTAATATGTTGTAAATATTTTTATATAAATAAAAGACCCCTCGTGTTTTCAGTAGGTGCCGTGAGGTCATTTATGTCAACTATCAACTCAAACAGTCAGAAGGTCAGCATACTCTGGAATACAGCACTCCCCATGCTTCTTTGCAGTACCAGTAGTTCATCTACCTAGTGAGGGACTAGATCCAACAGCCTTCAGCACAAAAGGTGAGAGCACTACATGTTTGCACCACTGATACTTCTGCATATAAGGGCTATGAGTTAGATTTGATTTTCTTAATTGTAATTGGGTCAAGTTAATTTATGATGTTTAGAAAGCATCAGTCAGCACTCAGGGTACCCTAAGGACAACACCCTCTGCATGTCTACAGCTTGTCCTAAGGTTCAGATGTGAGGCACATCAGAACACATTGTCTTTTCAACCAGGATGGGCACTCCCATCCTTCCCTTACCATTACTTCAGTCATCTGACCTGCTAATTATTCCAAGTTCACCCAGGCTGTAGTCAGAGCTAAAAAAATTGGTTGACTAGGGGTGGAGTACATCTTAGAATCAGTTGTGATTTGATCTAGTTAAGAATTGGACTAATTGCTAAAGCTCTCTGGAAGTTTCTGGTATCTAGGCTTCAGATTTCACATAGAATTGATTCTTTTATTTAATACCACTATATTTACTGAGTGCATCCAGCTGGGCATTTGTTTTCCTTAGGAAACTGTAGAGAGCTGGGTCACATGCCCCTAGTGGTTTAACTAACTAACTGTTGCATCTGAAAAGAGCAGAAACAATCAGGACAGTACTTTTCTTTTTGGAATTTAAGTTGACTAACTCTTCTAGCCATATAGAGCTGTTTTTGTATAGCTTTTTAGGATTTTATATATTTGTATGTGTTTTGAGATAGTTTTCTATTGTCTGTACTTGTCTATATAATTGTTTTAATTTATACCTAATCTGACCACACCTGCTGTTGTTAGTTGTACTTTAGCCATTTGGAGCTGTTTTATTTTGTTTAATAATGTTTTGTTCGTATAACTTACTGTTACTCTGCTTAGTTGGGGGGGAAAGTCATGTTGGAATCAATTGTTATTTGATCTATGTGAGGGTTAAAACTAAGTGCTACAGGTCTTGGGTGGTTCAGAACACATGGTCATTGAATATCTTCTAGTTTTATAGGTTCATGTGTGTGTATTAGGCTAATGGCCCTGGAAACTTTACAAGCCTAGCCCATGGAAGTCCCCTGGCATCATGCTGCTTACATTAGTTCCCAGTCCCTCTATCAAATAGAGCCACTGGAGTGATCCCTGGGGTGAACTTTCTGTTTCTCATCCATTCATCAAGATTTATCTTGAAGAGGGCCAGTGAAGCGCTCTGCTTGACATGTACGGGAAGTCAATTCCAGAGCATGGGCAGTCTCTGGTTATGAACCTGTCCCTCCAGCATGTTCTGTTGATTGTGGTAATGAGGTTGAGGTCTCTGGAGCATGTGGTCTGGAGGGATTGAGATTTCTTTAGATGTAGAATTTCTAACAGAGCTGGGTCAGACATGGCTTTGTAAGTCAAGCAGAGATCATCTCTTATTAGTCTGTCCATGTAGGACATGTGTTTAAGGCCTAGGATCCTCTTCATGAGGTACTTTTGTGACTTTTCCAGCTGCTGCATGTGTCTAGTCAGGTACGTGCCAAACAGGGCATTATACTCGATGATTGGCCTAATGAGGGAAGAGTAGAGAGAGACGATGACCTCTTTCTTCCTGGATGCGAAACCCTTGGTAATGAGATGTGCAACATAGAAGGACTTTCTGATCACAGTGGCAATGTGGTGGTTGAAGGAGAGGTTGCTGTCAACCTGTGTCCCCAGATCTCTTATTATGCTTTCAGTGTTCAGTGAGCTACCATCAATGTGGTAATTAGTGGGAACTGAGTTTTTCCCAAAGGGGATGATGACACATTTTTTGACATTAAGCTTAAGGCCATGGTTTCAACATCAGTCATTGGTCTCAGTGAGGCCTTTCTGTAGGATGTCTGCATCACTTGGGGAGTTAATAATGACTCCCAGCTTGCAGTTATCTGCAAACTTGGTCAGCCAGAGTCCCTTCATGTTGGCTTGGACATCTGAGAAGTAGATGCCAAACAGGACAGGACCCATGACTGATCCCTGTGGTACTCCACTCATGACTGGTTAGCAGTCTGACTTGGAGTCCACTACTTTCACACTGTATGTTCTATCTGTGAAACAATTTGCAACTCATCTAGTGATATAGGGGTCGATACCTAGTTTGGTGAGTTTATCAATAACTCCTGAGTGGGGAATGTTATCAAAAGACTTGTCCAGATCAAGGTAGGCTGCATGAACTGCCTTGCCCTTTTCACTGTTTATTTTTTTTTCATTGTACTTACTGCCTGGGGCTCCAAGTAAAGAGCAGTATTATTAGCATTTTCATACCAGGTCTTATGCACATGTACGATTCTCTCTTGTTATACTACAAGAAGGACTCCTTCTAGCATCAGTAAGTTACTTATCTATTTCCACTTCCTCTAAACTGTTTGCTCTAATTTGTGTGAGATTCCAGTAATCAGTCCAACTAACTTGCGTAACTGTGACATTTCTTTAGCCCCTCTTTAGACCCTAACCTACTTAAAATCTGGCAGCACTGTTCACCATGGGGAGTCAACTCACAAGCCCCACCTCTATTGCCATCCTTAAAGCACTTAGAATTCTGAGGGGGTGTATAACTGCCTTAATGCTCACCAATAGCAAACTTCTTTTAAACTCAAAGAACTCCATCTGCAAGAGGTGTAAATACTTAACTCTGCTGGAGAGATCACTCTCTCTACCAGCTATACTCAGTGAGCTTAGCGATGACTCCCCCCACCTGCTAAAACCATTAATAAATCTCTGCCTAAACATTCTCCGACTCAAAGGTCTAAATTATCCTAAATCCTTAAATTTACCTCTGCTTGCACGCCAGTGTCAGTAGTTTGTATCTAACATAAAACTCACACAGACACTACAGGAAATACATACACTAACAAGAATCCCATAACTGGCTCACAAATAAGCCCTTAATTCACAAGGGCAAACTAGTTCATCTGGCAATGTGCAGATATGTGCTACTCCACAGTTAGTCATACAGGTGCTCTGCTTATCAGGTTGCGGAAAGACAGGGTATCATTTACCTGCCTCTCAGGTGCTGTGATATGGAGCATCACTAAGGCCATCAATGTTCTTCACATGAGGTGCATATTTGACCTGATAATTTTGCACAATGGAGTGATTGTTTGAGAGGCAGAGGAAGAGGGACTGATGGAACTCTCAGAAAATGCAGTAGCATAGCTAGCGTACAGTGAAGGGGCAGCTACCTCGGCACAATGTGTTAATCTGGGGCTCTACTCAAATAGTCTGCAATAGAGTGATTGTAAGAGTAGTCTCTGAACAGAGCAACGTTCCATGCATTAATAAATCAGGTTGGTTTGCACATGCAGAGGGCAGCCAAAAAAGACCACATATAACAGGTGGCAAATGGTTGTCTTTAAAACTGGGAACTATGTAAGCAGTTGGGATGGCTTAAAAGGAAAATAAATAGGGCCTCTTCAAAACATCTAAAACCCATAACATCTAAATTCATAACATCAAAACCATAAAATCTAAAACCCAAAACATCTAAAACCCATAACATCGAATTTCATAATATCTAAAATGTGCATCATAACATTGAACCCTACAAATCACATGAAAAGAACATCCCTTCCACATATAACGACAGCAAACTACCAAACACACTTTTTACTACATTTCTGTGGGGGGGGGGGGCGAGCTCCCCTGCACCCCACACCCCCATAAATTAAATATACCAACTCCGAGATCGCACTACAATGGGAAAAAATTAATTTCCTAATCCCACTGTATCACAATCACCATAAAGAATGTACACATAATGTCTATTTTACTTAACTGTATTGCCTAAAAAACACATACAGAATGGCAAAATAAACACTATAAAAAGAGTATAAATTCCGACACAATTTAAATAATAACTATAGAAATAAAAAATATTCATAGTGATACCACAAGATTAACAGCTAAAACTTTAACATGTTTAATGATACATTATTATGTATTATACATTTTAGAGGTTATGAACTTCGATGTTATGGGTGTTAGATGTTTTGGGTTTTAGATGTTCTGGTCTGGATGTTATAAATTTAGATGTTATGGGTTTGAGATATTTTCAAGGCGACCCAAATAAATATATACTTTGTCACTACAGATGATGGAAAGAAATATCAGATAAGTTAAGGCCAAAGCAATGCTACATAAAATCAGCTACATTACATGATTCTTGGGGATAATGTAGTTTAAATATTAATTTGTATGCTTTTGACATCTTGTACTCTGGTAAATTGGTTGACATAACATAACTGGACTTGCCCAAGACCTTTGATATGATTCCATACATATATTAATAAGTCAATCTGAAATAGTCTGATGTTGAGAAATGTGTATATCTATCAGCAGCAGTGCTGGCTGACTTCTCAGTCACTGTAGCTAAACATTGATCGGAAATAAATCAAAAGTGGAAAGAGCCTCAAAGACAATGAAACAGTTGAACATGGTATTATCTGTGGTACCTGCATACCCATAGACAATGTATACCACAATTCAATTAGCACATTTGTATACCTACACATTCTCAGAGACGTAAAAAGCAATATTTGTATGTATGCCAGCAAGCAGGCATATGCACGTGTGCACATACATACACACACACACACACACACACACACACACACACACACACACACACACACACACACTCATACACAAACACACACACACAAACGTACATACACACTCTCACACACACACACACACACATACTTGCATGCACACACACACACACACACACACACACACACACACACACACACACACACACACACACACACACACACACACACACACACACACATAAACACAAACACACACACACACACACACACACACACACACGCGCGGGTGTGCACACACACACGCACACACATGCGCACACACACACACACACACACACACACACACACACACGAATGCACATGCAAATGTGCACACACACACACACACACTCACACACACACAAACATACACATGTGCTCACGCGCACACATGCGCACATGCACACATGGACACACGCACACAGGCAAACACGATCACACACACACACACACACACACACACACACACACACACACACACACACACACACACACACACACACACACACACACACACACACACACACACACACACACACACACACATTCGTTATAAACTGTAAACATGCAGTATTATCATCCTTAATAACAGTCTACACATTGCAATAGATACAACCTTGACATAATGCAGTATTCCATATTTTGTACAGTGGTTGACATGGAATGGGACAACAGGATTAATATTTTTTCCTGTGTACCACACTGATTGTTTTCAACCAGATCACATATTGAACATCACTTGTATGGATTGCATAGTTCTGAGGTATTTATATCTTTGCCACAGTAACAGTTACTGGATTGTCAGACAACCATACTTCCTAATTTCAAGAAATGCAGATTACTATTTACTGATGTGAACAATATAGTTAAATGAGGCTGATGCAATACCTAATTTAAAATGAACTGAAAGCCCAGGTTTTTCAGTTTCAAAATTATGATCATAAAAGTTAACTGAATAGTGTTTTTTTTTGTTTGCCACTGAAATCAGAATTTGTATCTACAATGTAAACCATAATTTATGTTATTCTATAAACACAAGCTACAAGTGATCAGAATGTGCATTTATGACTAGAGAGATGAAAGGACTTTGTGTAGTCTAGATCTCAGAACATTTCTGGAGATGATAGAGCAGGTTATGATGTAATGTAATATCCTTTACTTCATCAGCATACATCCAGAGTGAAATAAGTTACCTAATGTAATGCTGGTCGTTTGAAGACAGAACACAAAAACTTCATATAGTCTATCGTTATGCTATCCCCCACTTCAGATATCCTTCCCAAGCTTTCTTTCCTTCTTGCTTGCTTGCTTTCTTTCTTTTTTCTTTCTTTCTTTATTTCTTTCCCTTTTCTATTACTATCATTTAGACTTAATTGATTATCCCCCCAAACATCTTTTTTTAGATCTATTTTTTTTTTCTTTTCCTAGCTATTAAATCAGAATCTGTCTCTGAATATACTACATGTTCATCTTACACCTCAGTATCTCCCTTGGTAGTAATCTCATCTGTTGTGTAATAGATTTTAGCTGCTTGCACATTGTATGGAGGCCGGTCTGCTTTTCTAGAGTATGTACTGGGCTTAAATATTTCACTCTGTACTTACTGTCAACCACTTTGCAGCTTTTAAGTGTTCTTTAGTGAGGTCAAAAAATTATTAAAAATTCAACTATACCTCCTACTCAGCTGTATGAACCACATCTTCATTAGTAGTTGGATTGGTAACATTAATGTGCTATTTATTCACTTATACAGTCTCTTCCATTACCAGTATTTTTCTAAATATCTGAATTTATTTTTATGCTGTAAGGGCAAATGTCAGATCTGAAAAGAGTTCTTCAGATTACCTCACCTGCCTACCCAGTTAACAAATAAGAAGCAAAAATTAGGTATTCATAACTCAAACAGGGCATATCTGTATATCATGTCACATCCATTTAATAGATTGGAGCATATTCACTATGTCATTGTGCTATTCCTCTTTTTATTATTATTATTATTATTATTATTATTATTATTATTATTACTGTTAGTACTAAACTGCAGCACTAGAATAACTTGATTTTGCTTTTAAATATGCTCATATGGTACTGTAATGCTACTCTAAGAAATGTGTACTTAATTCATTTGTATGAAATGCTGCACTGACTTTTCAGGTAGCCAGCAGTGTGGCGCTCTGCATTATTTGTGGAAGAACAAAGATTTTTCTACAGGCATAAGTATCAGATGGTAATGGAATCCATAGTACTGAGGTGTTTATATCTGCCAGTGCTGATGACAGCGTAAGTTTGCATTTATCTAAAATGACTTCAGAGGCACAAGGACCATTGCCTCTGCCAGAAGGACAGGACAGTTTGTCAATACACCACTGTTAACTACCTGCATTCACTGCATGTTAAACCTGTAGCACATGACAAGTATACAAAAATAAATGGTTTATGCAACCCTGTGTCCTCAATGCATTCCAATAAAATTCTAAATAGACATAGACAGATTAAGGGAATCTAAATGCAGGCTTAATTCCAAGTACCTAGAGGCAATCTGAAAGGCGTTCATTAGAGTTGACTCGAAGGAATGTTTTATATGTGGTTTGAATGAGTAAATAGCCAGTGCATTCATAAGTAAATGAGAAAGCTAAGATTATGCAACTACTAATGGAGTGGGTAATTGCAGAATGTTTTGTTCAATTAGCAATCGTTCTGCACTGCACACTTATCAATCACTGCTTACCTTTTTTTCAATAAAAATGGACTTAGGAGTAAGACTGTTACTAAGAAGTATGTAACATTACAAATGTATTTTAAATGTTGGCATGCTTATATTTCTGTGTTGTGTCTGTGTATATACAAGAAAGATAATTACTTGTTGCTTATATATACATCACATTCTGTTTTACGTGGCACAGTTAACTATAACTTGATTCACTAATGACCCGTGGTAGGTCAATCATACCTATCGGCATTTTCTGCAAGTGAAAACAAAAAAGCATAAAGTAGCTTTGTGAATAAAGGGCATTACCTAATGTTATATGAATAGTTGTTCTTGTTGAAGAAAATAAAAAATAATTCAAATAAAAAGGCAAAATAGCATACAGCTAAAGTTTAATTTCTCAGTAAAGAAAGTACCATAAATGTAGTTCCTTCTCATCAACAATACTTACTTCATAACTGTCAAGGTAATATAAGACAAGAGAGATTCTTAGGTAAATTAAATTGACATATTTTAAGTACTATTTTTCAAATTATTCAGATTTTATTGACCCTTACTATAGAGCATACGTATACAACACCACAGATTTTAAATACTATTTTTGTATTAATCATCATGATTTGAACAAATCTCAGATAAATATGTATAATAAATAAAATGGTGATTTTTCTTTCTCATCCCTTATTTTATTAAGTCAGTCCCTTAAATTTAGTTTGGCAGTATGAACAGGTCATCTTCCAAGTTTATTTTTGCTAGAATATTTATCAGTGTCCTGAGAGCAATACTCTGTTATTCAGACTTTACTGGAATGCCACATGTTCAGTATTGATATCAATAGCTTGTTCTACTAACGCCTGGCTCAGCAACACCTGTTAGTTTCATACAGGGCAGAAAACCTCAACACAGATGTTGCTGTCTAACAGCAGTTCTTCAGGCTAACCTATTGTTTCCCTCTCTCTCTCTCTCTCTCTCTCTCTCTCTCTCTCAAAGAAAAATGAATGACCACTGTTGTTAAAGCCTGACATGATGATTGTTTATATCCTTAATAAGTTACTTGTTTTGTGCATGTCAACTGATCAAGTCAGAAACAAGCTTGTCCTCAGACTCATTATGATAATTTGAATTTATATGTTGTCTCCTTGGTGTAGGCAGCTGGGATTCATTAATCAGAATGTTTCAGTGTGCTGATACTCTTCAGTGATCCATAAGGGGCATTTCATAAACAGGGCCAATGCCTACATCCATAGAGCCTCAACAGATCCTGTACCCATGCATATAAAGCCTCAACAGGTCCTGTTCTATTAGACGTATTACACATTCAGTAGCACAGTGGTAGCAGAAAACCCACTTATGGAATCTGAATCTCCTTTACAAGATTAATAAATAGGGGGAAAGGCATATATCACAGATAATACCAGTTCCATCAAACTGGCTTTCCCTCCCCATAAAACAGAATATTTTTCTTACTCTATTCACAATTAATTAGGGCAAATGGAAGTGCAACTTCAAAAACACACCTGGTTTCATTCCACTTTCCCTCATGGACAGGAGAAACATGTAAGTAACCAGCATATTCTTGCGTGACCAAACTTCAGAGAGTCATATTGCAAAATATAAGGGCTAATAGTTACCATGAGAATGAAGGGCTAGGCTTTCAAGATCCTCATAGATTAGTAGTTTACTTTCTACCTATGTAACTATGAACCCATGATAAAAAAAACTGTGTTAGAAAATTGGATAACGAACCTATTAAAGCAGGAAGATATGTGAGTTTTGTAAAATCAGTCTTTACATAGGGGCTACTTCCAGAGTACTTTACCCTTTTGCTTGTTAGTAATAAATCTCTGTATATATTTATATATTATGTGATTTACACACACACAGACACACACACACACACACACACACACACACACACACACACACACACACACACACACACACATGCACAGATAAGTGTATCCTATAAAGTTATATAAAGGGTACTTAGTAGAATCACAGCTTAACTATCTATCACAAAAGCCATTTGGTTGAAACCCATTTATGGGAATGTTGTCTAGTAACAAAGTGCTACATAATACACTAGTAAAAATGTGTGTAGGTGTTCACCTGACTGAATGACAACACGGTGACTGGTTTTACTTATAGACAATCCCTGCTGATGCAGTTTTCATTTATGTACCATGAGTGATTCATTGTGTATGATATTTTGTCATTCCGCTTTGGTTGTGTGAATCTGCAGTTCGTATAATTAAGTAAAGAGGGTGTGCTGTGGAGGGAGAAGCAAGCACACATATAGGGTATGTTCAGAAAAGCACCTTTGAAGGTGAATTGTCTAATCTATTCTAGTAATTGTGAATTAACAAGACAGGTTTTCAATGAAATGAGTGTCTTACCAGTCATTGCAATAAGTTGTAATTCTACAAAATACCTATCTATAAAGCTAGACCCATATATTTTCATAGCAATGAACTTGAGAAAATTGTGTTTTAATATAATGGATGTTGGAGCATGTAAATAAATGGAGTATTCTGGTATTCTGGTCATTTCTGTGAACAACTGTTCTACTAAAGTTTACAGCATTGAGGTTCTTGCATATAAATCTTCCTATAACAAGGTTACTTTAGTGGGGTTCAAATGTCATTGTTGTGCAACAATAGGGATAGTACTCAATTATTTGTGGGCTTAGGTAAAGGTGATCCTTGTATTATAACCATGTTATTATGCTTCGGCTGCATTGTTATGTACTTGTTGATATTGTTAGGGTATGCGCTATCAGAGACAATCTCTTGGATAACATTAAAACAGCAGCTCATAGGAAATTATAGATTTTGTAATAAAATAAAGTAACATTTGCAGAAGTGGAGAAAACAGAAGTTGTTGTTTGGATAGGGACTGAACAAACATGCTAAGATTAGAGGGGTTCCTAATGTATACACTCTGTATAGAACCATGATTCATGTTACATCCAGCACTGACCTATCCAGTAACTACTTCACATGTGTAGGAATAATATTGGTATGATTATATAGGGACTGAACAAACATGCAAAGATTAGAGGGGTTTCTAATGTATACACTGCGTATAGAACCATGATTCATGTTACATGCAGCACTGACCTATCCAGTAACTACTTCACACATGCAGGAATAATATTGGTATCATTATATAGGGACTGAACAAACATGCTAAGATTAGAGGGGTTCCTAATGTATATACTCTGTATAGAACCATGATTCATGTTACATCCAGCACTGACGTATTCAGTAACTACTTCACATGTGTAGGAATAATATTGGTATCATTATATAGGGTCTGAACAAGCATGCTAAGATTAGAGGGGTTCCTAATGTATACACTCTGTATAGAACAATGATTTATGTTACATGCAGCACTGACCTATGCAGTAACTACTTCACATGTCTAGGAATAATATTGGTATCATTGTATAGGGACTGAACAAACATGCTAAGATTAGAGGGGTTCCTAATGTATACACTCTGTATAGAACCCTGATTCATGTTACATGCAGCACTGACCTATCCAGTAACTACTTCACATGTGTAGGAATAATATTGGTATCATTATATAGGGACTGAACAAACATGCTAAGATTAGAGGGGTTCCTAACATATACACTCTGTATAGAACCATGATTCATGTTACATGCAGCACTGACCTATCCAGTAACTACTTCACACATGTAGGAATAATATTGGTATCATTAAATAGGGACTGAACAAACATGCTAAGATTAGAGGGGTTCCTAATGTATACACTCTGTATAGAACCATGATTCATGTTACATGCAGCACTGACCTATCCAGTAACTACTTCACATGTGTAGGAATAATATTGGTATCATTATACAGGGACTGAACAAACATGCTAAGATTAGGGGGGTTCCTAATGTATACACTCTGTATAGAACCATGATTCATGTTACATGAAGCACTGACCTATCCAGTAACTACTTCACATGTGTAGGAATAATATTGGTATCATTATATAGGGACTGAACAAACATGCTAAGATTAGAGGGGTTCCTAATGTATACACTCTGTATAGAACCATGATTCATGTTACATGCAGCACTGACCTATGCAGTAACTGCTTCACATGTGTAGGAATAATATTGGTATCATTATATAGGGACTGAACAAACATGCTACGATTAGAGGGGTACCTAATGTATACACTCTGTATAGAACCATGATTCCTGTTACATGCAGCACTGACCTATCCAGTAACTACTTCACACATGCAGGAATAATATTGGTATCATTATATAGGGACTGAACAATCATGCTAAGATTAAAGGGGTTCCTAATGTATACACTCTGTATAGAACCATGATTCATGTTACATGCAGCACTGACCTATCCAGTAACTACTTCACACGTGTAGGAATAATATTGGTATCATTATATAGGGACTGAACAAACATGCTAAGATTAGAGGGAATTCCTAATGTATACACTCTGTATAGAACCATGATTCATGTTACATGCAGCACTGACCTATGCAATAACAACTTCACATGTGTAGGAATAATACTGGTATCATTATATAGGGACTGAACAAACATGCTAATATTAGAGGGGTTCCTAATGTATACACTCTGCATTTAACCATGATTCATGTTACATGCAGCACTGACCTATTCAGTAACTACTTCACACGTGTAGGAGTAATATTGGTATTATTATATAGAGACTGAACAAACATGCTAAGATTAGAGGGGTTCCTAATGTGTACACTCTGCATAGAACCATGATTCATGTTACATGCAGCACTGACCTATCCAGTAACTACTTAACATGTGTAGGAATAATATTGATATCATTATATAGGGACTGAACAAACATGCTAATATTAGAGGGGTTCCTAATGTATACACTCTGTATAGAACCATGATTCATGTTACATGCAGCACTGACCTATCCAGTAACTACTTCATACGTGTAAGAATACTATTGGTATCATTATATAGGGACTGAACAAACATGCTATGATTAGAGGGGTTCCTAATGTATACACTCTGTATAGAACCATGATTCATGTTGCATGCAGCACTCACCTATCCAGTAACTTCTTCACATGTGTAGGAATTATATTGGTATCATTATATAGGGACTGAACAAACATACTAAGATTAGAGGGGTTCCTAATGTATGCACTCTGTAGAGAACCATGATTCATGTTACATGCAGCACTGACCTATCCAGTAACTACGTCATGTGTAGGAATAATATTGGTATCATTATATAGGGACTGAACAAGCATGCTAAGATTATAGCGGTTCCTAATGTATACCCTCTGTATAGAACCATGATTCATGTTACATGCAGCACTGACCTATCCAGTAACTACTTCACATGTGTAGGAATAATATTGGTATCATTATATAGCGACTGAACAAACATGCTAAGATTAGAGGGGTTCCTAATGTATACACTCTGTATAGAACCATGATTCATGTTACATGCAGCACTGACCTATCCAGTAACTACTTCACATGTCTAGGAATAATATTGGTATCATTATATAGGGACTGAACAAACATGCTAAGATTAGAGGGGTTCCTAATATATATACTCTGTATAGAACCGTGATTCATGTTACATCCAGCACTGACCTATTCAGTAACTACTTCACATGTGTCGGAATAATATTGGTATCATTATATAGGGACTGAACAAACATGCTAAGATTAGAGGGGTTCCTAATGTATACACTCTGTATAGAACCATGATTCATGTTACATGCAGCACTAACCTATCCAGTAACTACTTCACATGTGTAGGAATAATATTGGTATCATTATATAGGGACTAAACAATCATGCTTAGATTAGAGGGGTTCCTAATGTATACACTGTGTATAGAACCATGATTCATGTTACATGCAGCACTGACCTATCCAGTAACTACTTCACATGTGTAGGAATAATATTGGTATCATTATGCTTCACAATGCTATGAAAACCCTAGCTAATGTTTGCATTAGCATCTTCACTTCTTGCATTCATAGTTTGATCCCTGAAACCAAACCCCTGTTATGAATTGCAATTGAATATGTTTAAGATGTTTGTGGTTAACAACAGCAGTTGACATTTTGCATCTAAAGACAGAAGGTGTAATGCGTTTTTTAAAATAATTTTTGGCCACTGTTTCCCTCTATTACCAAGCTCAAGACTTGTGCAGGAAATTAATTTCCCTCTCTTGCAGTGCCCTAGAACAACAACAAGAGAACTGACAGCTAGGGATAATCATTGGTATCCAGTGGGATTAGATCTGTGAATGCTTGTAATGCCGCATCATTTGGCCAAAAAGGTGAATTGCAAATCCTGCTAAACTTGGCCTTTTATGATTGCAAGTTTTTTTGTAACCAAATCCCAGACTAGATTGTGTACAGTCTTTGGCATGCTTGTGGCCCTCACATCTTTTGTGTGAGAGTTGCAATCACAGAATTTTTCCAGGTGAATCTTTTGCACTGAATTCAGGTAAAACACACTCAGCGATGGGCAAGACATTGCTGGCTTTTCACAACCATCCCTTCCTGAGTGCCCCTTCTGGTACATGGACTGTTAAACCTTGGCCAACTTTGATACAGTCAGTGTCAAAAATTGCATTGTGGCAGTGCTGACAGCTTGTGGCACTATTTAATCCATAATGCTTGTCATTGCACTGAATGTTAAGCATGGCTACCACAATCCTAAAACTCAAACTACACTGATGTGCCTTCAGAAATCTGCCACTTCACTGAAATATGTAATTATACTGAATGTTAAGCACAGCTTGAGCTACCACGGTCTTAAAACTGAAACAACACTGATGTGTCTTCAGAAACCTGTCACTACACTGAGGTGCATACTGAGATCTATAGAATCTAAAATGTTCCAGATTGCTAGGACATATGGTAACATCAATAAAGTACTGCAGCGCATAAAAACTAACTCTTGAGCCTTTTAAAACAAATGTGCATATGTGACAATGAGAAGACAACTTGGGAATCAAGCAAGCCTATATTGCAAGGCCATGCAATTGTTCCCAAGATCTTATCCATTGTAACAGAATTTATGTTACATTGCTGTGACATTTTGGCATATGTAAATGTGGATGTAAAAGCAATGCAAACAGTAAAAAACTGCAAGTTAAAATTATACTGCAATGAACACTGACAAAAGAGTAGTGTCATCAGGGGTATTCAATTTCTGTATCTATTTTACAGAAGTTCACTTGTGGCAGACACAAGCATCTGTGTCAACATCCAATGACAGCTATTAATGCCACTGAGGAGAATTAGAGAGATCAGATGCATGAATCATGGTATAATCTGCTGGTTCATATTTTTCTGGAAAGAGTACCTCATACTTCTCATACCATTCACCAAAAAAAAAAAAAAAAAAAAAAAAAAAACAATTAGTAAGATGGCACAGATTTGATAAACATTTCCAGCAGAGCACCTCACTGTGATAGAAAGGGATTCTTCCTGTATTCTATTGGGTCAAAACCTCTCACTCCCCAATAACAGCAGAATACTCAGCATGTCTCAAAGCTACCCAATGTGAAGTCTGTCTTTGTCAAAGCTTTTTCTGTAGGACTATCTGGTCATATCATTGTAACCGATCTTATATTTCAGAGCAATTGTCCTAATTCATAGTCTTTATTCACCTTCATCACACTAGCCCAGAAGGGATTCACTGGGCAGATGGGTGCATGATCCATACATACCCTTAGGGAGTGCTGTCAATTGGTGTTTGACAATGTACCACCGGTTCTGTCCTTAATTGTCCTCTGCTCTGCTGTTGGGTTGCACCAGTATTTAAAAAAAATATAAAATAAAAACAAAATACTACAAGAATATATGCATTGGTTTACCCAGCGACTTGAATTCTCTCCACCAAAAATCAACAGGGCTCCTGAAATATTGAAGGTGTTTGAATGTCAAATGAGCTTTTGTCTGAAAATTAACAGACTTCATCAAAAGTCAGTTGAATTTCAGATGAAAGCACTTAACCTACTGTGTGCATAATTTTATTATTAAAGTTTATTTCATTCCCGGACTGTAGTTGGTGTTGTTCAGCTTTTGTTATTGGTTCTAGGTTTTGGCTTAAGGAAGATTTGTGTATGCATTCAGAAAAGACAGAGGGTATTTGACTAGGGGATAGAATTCTTAGGTAACTGGTTTCAGTTGCTCTTGTTTATGGAAATCTGTAAAAATACAGGTAGACAGGTGGCAGTTACAGAACTATGTGACATTAAAATGTGCTTAAACAGCTGAATGAGAATACCTAATACAGCCCTGAGGAGAAATGAAAGTGGTGCCTAAGAGTATGGGGAAAAGTAAAACAACTGTACAGGGAACTAAGGGCAGCCCGGGTGGTGAATGGACAGTTGTCAAGGACAATGAGAAATGAAAGAAGAACAAGGCATGACAGTCATGGCTGATGTGGTCAGATGCATCAGTGTGGGATTGTTCTGTGCTCTCCCCATGGCATATGCATGCAGTGGGTCTTCATGTAATAGCTGCCATTATCATCTTACATTGGTCAAGCTCATGTCCCCCAGTCCTACAGCAATTTACAGCTGACCTGGAAAGCAATCTCCTGCTGCCATAAATGGCTCTGATCCCTTACTGATGGACTTACTTTGCATCTGAAAATTAAATAGCATCAGACAGACTCAGTCTAGAGACCCAAACCTCTGCTGTAACATTAGCAGAATAGTTTGGAGGTTCAGGTATATGTTACACGGGATACTATGGTTATTCTTGGAATGCAGATTGATGAAAAGGGTATGGAACTCACCAAAGGGATGGAAGGGAATCATAAAAAGAAGAATGAAGACTAGAAAGAAGCCACAACTCTTTGTGGCGGTTAAGGAGGAAGAGAATATTGGAAGAGTAATAAAGGTGCAAATACTGGTTATGATGAGATGTATAGAAAGCCAGAAGTGTAGCTGTGTCCACTTCACTGTAATAAGACAATCCAATCAGTAGTTAGATCTATAAGCCCCGAGTTCTTCCACTGAAGAGCAAAAATAAATAAAAATGGGCATTCCTTCTACTGGCACACTAACTTGATGAATAGCATGTCCCCCACCCCAGCCATTCAGGACCCATTTCTCTGCCCTGCCCCCAATCCACCCTAAACTAATTCCTTTTAAACCTAAGAAACCTTTTGCTCTAAATGTAGCAAACAGTTGCTATATTTTGTACTGTGCTGGCATGGAGAGCTGCAGCTCACATGTTGTAGTTAAAAAAAAAATCTTCTTTTCAAACTGTAGCAAACTGACTGCTTGATACAAATGTAGCAAATAGTTGCAACACTTTATATCCTGCCTGTGTAGAGCACTACAGCATTCAGGTTTCAGTGAAAATAATTTATTTATTTTTTTTTACTTTTAAACTGTAGCAAGCTTTTTGCTACAATGTAACACGCAGCTGCTGCAGTTTAGACCACACACACAGTGCTACAGCACTTAGTTTTGACTGCAACTGCAATATTGCTTTTTTTAAAAGCCAGTATCACTTAGTGAAACTTCAAGATTGGCTGGTCCCACCCGCTCAACAATTTTGCCTGAGGCAGTTGCCCTCTCAGCCCACTCTAGCTATGCTACTGTACATAATCACACACTGGAAAGTATAGTAGAAGAGAGGAACTTGCAGTGTGAAACAGAACAATACAGACACGCTAAGAAAGATAACTAATGTCATGAGATACCTTGGAAGATGAGGAAAGAAACTGAAACAGTGGAGGAAGATCTTTAACAATGTGAAATCAGAATACTGAATAGGGAAGGAAGAACTGTGACAGAGAGGCCTTATAAATGTGTATTTATATGGTGCATGTCATCATACAGCAAAAATGGGCGCATCAAATGGTGCACGTAAATTTTGGTTCCATGACTATTTTTTGTTTATATTCACTAAGGATAAAACACATAATGATGTTAGCCTTGGTACTGAGAAATGATAAAAACACAAGAATTCTTGTACACCATCAACTCTACTTTTGCAAAATCATGCCTGTATATTCAGAAAATTAGACATCCATCTACCCCTGGAGTATGAGTACATATACATCATGAGTTAGTTGCTATGTACTTGTACTTATGACTGAATATAAGAACAACAATATGCTGATAACTTGGTGCACCTTACATTTATCAGCCATCTTGATCTTTATCCACTTATAACCTTTAGTAACTTGGAATATAGGATCATAGGATCATAGGAAGTTACTAGGCTATTGGCCCTGAGGCCCTTACAAGCCTAGCCAAGAATTTAGCCCATGTTCCAACAAGTCAGCACCCTATGCCATTGTCAAGCAGGGGCACAGATGGAATCCCAGGAGGGTATTTTCTGTTCCCCATCCAGTTATCCAGGTTGCACTTAAAGAGGTATAATGAGGTACTCTGCTTCACATGGTGTGGGATCTATTCCACGAAATGGGGAGTCTCTGGGACACAAATCAGTCCTACCAACAAGTACTATTGATGTCACAGACCAGGCTGAGGTTGCAAGTGCAGGTTACTCGAGTGGAACTCAATTTGTGGATATGCAGCAGTCCCATCAAGGCAGGGTTTGAGATTGCTTTGTATGCCAGACAGAGGTCACCTCTGAGGACTCTGTAGGAGACTGAGTAGAGGGAAAGGGCTTTTAGCCTATCTGTGCAAGGTAGATGTTTGAGGCTCTGGATTCTCCGAGTGAAGAACCTCTGTGGTCTTTCCAGCTGCTGCATGTGCATTGTGAGGTGCATTCTGAAAGGGGCATTGTACTTAACAAAATGGTCTTATAAGGGAAGAATACAGGGATGTTATGACCAGCTTGTTCATGGATGAGATACCCTTACTAATGAGGTGGGGCATATAGAAAGCTTTCTGAACAATGGAGGCAATATGGTGGTCAAACATCAGTTTGCTATCAACCTGGGTGCAAACGTCCCTCACAACTGATTGTGTGCTTAATGCCTTATTATCAATGTAATAATCTGTGAGGACATCATTCTCCCCAAAAGGGATGTTGATGCATTTTTTGGCATTCAATTTGAGGCCATGTTTCTGGCACCAGTCATTTGTTTGGGTGAGACCCTCTTGGAAGATGTCCACATCACTAAGGGAATACATGACAGCACCCAGCTAGCAGTCATCTGCAAACTTGGTCAGCCATAGCCCATTAGATTTGGCCTGCACCTCTGAGAACTATTACCCAGGCAGCAGTGTGTCTGATAAAGCATCTGAACACTAAACTTTCTTTTGTACAGCCTTTTTTATCCTCTTGTTATACTGCAAAACATATATTTCTTACAACTAAAAAAATTGCTTGTTTACTTTAATATATTTAACACAATACAAAAGTTACTGAAAAGACCACCCCCCACACACACATTTAAAATACCCTTATGTGTATCAGCTTTTTTTAAATTTACAGGAACAGTACTGAATGTGTAACAGTACAGATGTACATAAGCATTAATCTTTATGGTATGGTAAACAATTAAGAGGGTAATTTCTTTCCTGTTGAGAAAGTTATTAAGGGAATGGCAGCTTCAACTACAATCCACCTCTATAAATATGGTGGAGTGTGTCGGTTAGTATGTCGAGCTAACAATGCTGCTAACAAAGCTTCTGTGTTCCATGCCCCCAAGAAAGACAACACTTTTCATTTTGATTATCTGTCCTGTTATGTCTGCTGTACACCAAAACCTGTGTAATAGCTGTACTTTCTTTAAATGAGGTAAATACTAAAACAGATACATGTCCCATACGCCCCAAAGGTCCATGTGTAGCCACATTTATTCTGTAGAATCACATGAATGCTACTATAGTTGTGTTGTTCCATTATAAACTCACAGTACACAATTCCTTTGTGTAGTTAGATTGTTCCCAAGAGAATGTGAGGTATGTAAGCACCTCTCATGCAAAGACGTTTCAAGAATTCTATTATCTGATAATTTCTGTTGCAAACACTTAAGGAGGGCAGGGGTTATTTCTTTACTGTTTGAAAAACATTGTTTCTGTTAATTGTTAAAAAGAGCTATCTTGCTTACAACTATTGCCTGATACTGTCATACATAATGGAGGACTATTTTTGTTCACTTCTCTAAAATGGTACTGTCAGTACCATGGCGTTTGCAAGCTATGTTCCTGGGATGTATAAATGAAGGAATAGTGCAATGAGATTGTAAATTAATGTGTGCTCACATATTTCATAACAAACTAAGTCTGCTGCATTAATGTTAATAACTCAGAATTCCAAGGAAAGAGAAATTAATCTTTATGGACTGAATTATGGGTTAAAAACAAAATATGTACTGTTTATAAGTGACCATATGTCTAGAAGGAGCAGACTTCAAACTATATAAGCATGGTACAGAATGTTTAGTGCAATCGAGGTCAGGGATATTTTTTTTCTTTTTCTTTTTTCTTTCACATAAAAATATAGTTTGGCCTTTTCAAAATGTCTACAGCATATGGTATGATTTGTTTAGGTCATTTATTTTTACAAGAAAGCAGCACATTGTCTGTAATGCTGTAATGAAACATTCCATTTTTCATTGGTATATTGAGGGGGGAGGGGTTGTACCTCCCACCACCTTCAGCAGGATGCTCACACATGTACAATGGAAGTGCTTGTGAAACTTGTCCTTCCTCTTACACATATGATTATCCCATAGTTAAATTTCCCATAAACTGCAAATCACTTGGTTTTCCTACCCTGTAATATAGGAAATGTGGATCAATGGAAATACCTGGAGTAATCTTAAATAATTACTAACTTTTAAGGAATGCTTATACAACACAATAAAAAATAAGAAAAAAACATCTCAAATCACTGCACAGAATAAAGAGTTTGCTATCATCCAAATTAAAACTATCACAACCTTCTCTTTCCTTACAACATAACTGTACTATGGATCCAGAAATTGGTAACCCCTCTGAAATATGATAAACGTATCCAAGAAAAGCAAAACTTGCTGCTATGCATATTAAACTAAAATGGATGGTACTTGAAAACAGAGTGAAGTACCTACAGCTTAAATTAACCCAGAAATTACTGTTTAAATGTTAGTAAGTAACACTTATCTCCCTACTGTTTTGGCACAACCAACAGGACCTGAGATATAAATACTTAGAGATATTAGCTCCACTCTAATAAACAATCTACACGAATTGGAGACAGGTTACCCAGCATCTACCTCACTGATGTAAGGGATTTGCTAACTTGCGCCTCTAGCCTCTCACTATTGAAAACTCTTTATTTAAAAAAAACGAATAGACCTATCACTGTGAGCTAGCTAAAGGAGAAATGAACTCACCACTTAATGCATTCAGATATACACTCATTATTTTGTCACTCACTCTAGTAACCATTTTTCATTAAAATTAATTGTACATGTTACCAATATACAGAGTTGTTTTATTATCACTGAATATGCTTGTGCTGATTAAGTGCTCCTCATCCCCATATTAATTTATCATGATTACTAAGTCATTTAGAATGCACACATATCAGCTTGCCCTATAACATTCTCAATGTTTACCATTTGCTAAGTTAGCATTAACCATTATAATAATGTTTCGACTCACTTGAAATACAATACAATATATTATGGATATAATTGCAAGTATAGCTTAGGAGACATTGTATGGGGCCACCTCTAAAAATAAGTATTTTGTCAGTACAACTAACCCATTCAGCAACGCATAAAAAAATAATGCAGTCTGTACTTTAAAACTGACATGACATGCACGCAACAATACCCACCAGGGGGTGTGTGCTACTGTGTAAATAATGCCTACCCATGGGTATTCTGAGGCCAGATGCTACAGGCAGAGGGCCTCTACAGCCCTGGATGGGAATTATTTACACAGTAACACACACCCTGGAGGGCCTTATTGCACTTAGAGAATGGTCTGTCTGTAAAATTGTTTTGCATTTGTTTGCTTTTTTTGTTTTGTTTTGTTTTTTTGTTTTTTTTTTTTGCTCTAGTATATAGTAGCAAATCATTATGGGTTGAAGTTGATAAATAATGAGTTACATTTGAGTTTCAGACTTCCTCATAGCTCTCAGCTAATCAGGGAAATATCACAACAGAATCACAGACAAACCTAGATGTAATCAGGGATATACTTTTAAAATAATAGTAGTATTAGAGAGATAGACAGAATAAGAGAAAATGAATTAATATATGTTTTCTGAAGTAAAAAAAAGTTAATAACTGCATTTATTGTCATTGTTTATTAAGTGTAATTCACCCTCTTTCTCCAAAAAGCACTGGTTATACCATAGCACAACTACTGCCCTACAATCCTTCACTCATACTATCTCCATGGCTGGTGATAACAATCAGCTGTCCTTGACCTTTCCAAAGCTATTGACACAGTCTCTCACCCTATACTCCTATCTATACTCACTAACCTCAGCCTACCCACTACCTCCTCACCTGGTTCTCCAGCTACCTATCCAGTAGGCACCAATCTGTCAGATGGCTCTTATCCCACTCTCCCTTCATTTCTGTCCCAACCGGAGTACCGCGAGGTTCCATTTTAGTCCCACTACTCTTTAACATCTTCACTAATGAACTCCTTACATCTTGTAAACAATCCTTTCTCATCCAATATGCTAACAACTCAGCCATCATCTCTATCTCAAACAATATTACTGATCTCCATACCCTAACTCAGCAAACCTTTCTATCAACTGAACAATGGTTATCTGACAACAAACTCATCCTTAACCCTAAAAAGACCAAACTCTTACTCTTTCTCCCCCCCCCGTACTCTGTCCCACCTTAAATCTACTTTCTCTATTACATCCTCCAACAATACAGTCATTACTCCTGACACCCATTCAACCTGCACATACTCCAGTGTATAAAAATAAAGTCATCAGAAACTTGGCTGCATATACCGCAACAGAAAATTTCTATCTTCCACTTCCAGACTCTCACTAGCACAGGCACTACTCCTCCCCTTCCTCGCATATGCTACTCCAGTTCTAAACAACATTCAGGTTACATCCCTCAACAAATAACTAACTCTCCCTACAACTCACATCACTGCCTGGCTCTAAACTCTCTACAATGGCTCCAACTCCCCCAACTTCTTCTATCACAATTTCAAATGTTATACTCTATTCTTTACAAACCTTCTGCCTGCCCAGATCCTACTTACATAGTCTCCACCTACACCCCACCTTGGACCCTTTGCACCTCTAATCAGCAACTCCTGGATATCTGCCAACCAAAGAAAAATGTAGGCAAACTTTTATACAGCTGCTCTGTTGCCTGAGCTTAGAATAAAATTCCGTTATACATACGATCCATTGCACATCCATCTCACTTTAAAAAAGAACTCAAACTCTACCTACTTAATGCCAAAACTTGGCCCTGGCATGCCCCAACTTAATCCCACCTCCCCTGTATAATCATCTCCTCCCTTTTTCACCTACTACTCCTTTCAAAACACCTACCTGCCAACCACAGCTAACTACACTTACAAATTTAATAATTTATATAATGTAAATATATTTTTCTCTTTGTAAATAATTGCTATGCTACCTTGCTTTGTGCGTGCCTACTACTTTTCAACCTTGTATCTTGTTGTATTTTTTGTAATAATAATATTGTGATTTCCATTTTATAAAACTGTTAATTTCCTATACTCTGTAAATTGATAACTGGAGCTTTTCTCCTCGGGTCTCCACTGAAAACGGGCCCCAAGCCCAGTTGGACCAACCCAGTTAACAAACGGCAATAAATAAATAAATAAATAAATAAATAAATAAATAAATAAAATAAATATGGGAGGGATTAAGGGAGGCAGAGATATGATTTGTGACAAAATCAGTAGTGTCCATAAAAATCAGTTACAGGTGAGAGGTTTGGACTTCATATCCTTCAGAAAATGCATATTAATATAAATTCTGTTATTACAGTAACTTTTCCATTTTATAAGAGGTATATATATATATATAAAATCTGTCTTTTTTTCTGAGCCTTTGCCACCCCCCCACCCCCAATTTTGGATTTCTTCAGCTAAGAGTTTGAGGGGTGTACATACCTCTTCATTTTAAATGATTTGCATCCACATCTCAGTCAATCTCTCTCTCTCTCTCTCTCTCTCTCTCTCTCTCACACACACACACACACACACACACACACACACACACACACACACACACACACACACACACTTTTCTATTTTTTTAATTACCTGTTTGTTATAATTTTATGCTAACTAAACAGCAAGAGCTGTGCGTACTGTGCTTAAAATAATGGCTTGAGTGATATAACTCTTACTTTCATGCATACATACACTCAAACACACAGACATAAACACACACAACACACTTTTCTATTCTTTTTTTGTTTGTTTTAATTTTACACTCACTAAATATCAAAAACAGTACTTAGGAAGTGTAAAATGTTGTTGTAGTCTTTCGGCATTTCCCGGTTAGGGGTCGCCACAGCGGAACTCCGGTCCGCTAATGGTTGGCAATATATTTTCATAGTGCTGAGTTGCCAGCTCAATGCCCAACCTTCAAGGAAGGCACGGCCAATCACGCATGTCTTTCGGAACACCAGTCAACCCGCGGAGAGGACATGCAGACTCCACAGAGAAGGCACTCCCCACACACTAGCTGAGAATCGAATGAGAGAACCTCTTGCTGTGAGGCAACAGTGCTACCACTGCACCACCATGGATTATAAACTTAGCAAGTGTAAAATAATGACAGTAATTACTTTTCCTACAGTCCAAGTTCGATGGCAGCTTAATATGCTGCCATGAAGCAGCAGACTTATTTTTTAGTGGGCATTACCTGTACATTAACACCCTGCTGGGGAACATTCATTCTCCAGTCAGAGTAGTAATGCACAGATATGATACCTGTGTTTGACTGATGTTCTGTGTGTTCTGGTTCACAACAAATGTAGAAGTCAAACTGCAGGCACTAGCTGCTATTGTAAGACTATATGCCATGATACAGATCAGTAATGGAAAATCTGTGCATGTGTGTTTGTGAGTGTGTTTGTGTGTGTGTGTGTGTGTGTGTGTGTGTGTGTGTGTGTGTGTGTGTGTGTGTGTGTGTGTGTGTGTGTGTGTCAGGAATCATTGGCAGGCTACATCACTTTATTCATCCAGCTTTTTCTACCTGTTTTGCTATTGGCTCAGGAGTGTGGTATTATACTTTTGCTTCATATATAAAAATCACCATGGTGTCATGTTACATACATCACAGAAGGGCCATGCATGGAATACCCACAGCACAGAATATGTATGTTTCATTTAAGCAATAACTCATGCCTGGGTGTGGGTAATGCTGGATTTACCCACGGTTGGTGGGGTTTGGTCATGAGGGCGAAACCTTAGTGGCCAAACAGACAACCATGGGTAAATCCAGCATTGCCCACACCCAGAAGTGGGTTATTGCTATTATACAATTACATTATTTAAGAAAAATAATACTTACTTTTCCTTAAATAATGGCATTGTATAATGCCTCCGTGCTGCCCTTCTGCAGCTGTCTGGTATTCTGTGGCAGTTCTGATGTACTGCGCATGCATATGCTTAAGCAGTACATCAGAGCTGTGTGTGGAAGCAATGGAGAAAGAAATATCTCCGTTACTTTTTAAAAGATGTCTTGTTATGTTAAAAGAGTTTAACATAGCGAGATAGCCTTAAAAAGAGCAACAAAGGATCTTCCTTTTTCCATTGCTTTACTTTAATGCTGTCTCGCTATGTTAAACTAATTTAACATAGCGAGACAGCTTTAAAAAAAAGCAATGGAGAAAGGAAGATCTCCATTGCTTTTTTTTAAAGATAACTCGCTATGTTAAACCCGTTTAACATAGTGAGATTACAGCAATGGAGGTCTTTTGTTCTCCATTGCTGACGAACAAAAAAAAAAAGACATACTAATGGAAAACGTCCGGGCAGCCAGACTTTTTTCCATTAGTATAAGTCTGATTTACAACAAGCACACTGACCAATCAGCATGCATGTTTTGGAATATTAATTGGGGGGTCATTGTATAATATGATGTATGCTGTGGTTAATGATTCAGTGTGAGAGTTTTGATACTGTGTGAAATGTCAACCTTAAAAATCAGGTTTTAAGAGAATGATGAAAAATGATAAACAAGTCCAGAGGGTTAGATGAAGAAATCGCTTTATACATTTCTTCTAAGTCATACAATGTTTCACAGTATAAATAAATCAGAAAAGGCAATGCACTACATTCAGAGTGATGTTATCAAACAGAGCCCTATTATGGAAGCAAATGCTATTTCATTGTCTGTAGTGAGGTAGTGAGGCATTCATAACATGAAGGCTCCGTTCAAGTGCAGTAAAACAGGCCTGAAGTTAACATCATTTATTTCCAAAGCATCCATAAATATTGTTTCCCATTGACACATGCACACAAGTAAGCATATGGTGCACATCTCACCTTTGAGAGTGAATTAAGCAAAGCAGATGGTGTACTTAACTTTGTCGTTTGTGTGCACATTCAAGTAGTTACAAAATATTTACAGAAACAAAAGCATGCATTATGAAAACAGCATTCCTAAAAAGATGTACCTGACTTACTTGTACAAAAATACATTACAACAAATTTTATCCTGAAAATCTGTTAACTACAGCAGTGCAAGCAAGTAAACAGATGACTGCTTCCCCATTTAACTGAAAAGCCTAGAATAATGAACAGTGAAGCTTATTTTAAACACTGTTCTTTATTATCCAATGTAAAACATCTGTGAAGATAAGGCACAGTGCATCATTTCCTTTTATATCATAGTATGGTTTATTAATTCATAAAAAGTAAAATTAATGAAATAAAACTATGTGCAGTTGGAACCAATTATGTTCCACCTTTCATGAAAGTCACCTGTAATACATTTAACATATACTTGACATTTGTAAACTTAAATACTTGGGAGAAAATAAAACTAGCAACGGGAAAATAATATGATTTACAGTTTAATGGCAATAAGGAGATCTGGAAATAAAGCTTTATTTTTCTTTAAATCAGAACATGATAGTGTAACAAGAATATAAAGTAGCTTGATCCATTACAGGGTTTCAGGTTTAACTTTTACTTATGTTTTTTTTTTCTGAAATCAAGAAGACAGATATGTCTGCTTGTGATCTTTTATCATGTTTACCTACAAACGTTTTAGTCAAATATTACTGTCTGGGTTTTATTTAAGATCTGTAATACCATGTGAGAGTTCCACTCTTCTTTTTTAATAATAAGAATAAAATGTATCCAAAAGAAAATCCAACACCAGCTAGAGAGTCCTCAGTAAATATAAAACGATAAATAGTAACAGAAAACTTCGGACTCACCACGAAATAAATAAATACAGTATATTTTATTAGAGAAACGGTAAGCGCTTTCGCGTATTCAGAGAAGCGTATTCAGGAAGCGTATCTCTGAATACGCGAAAGCGCTTACCGTTTGTCTAATAAAATATACTGTATTTATTTATTTCGTGGTGAGTCCAAAGTTTTCTGTTACTAAGAATAAAATGTACTTTAGGTATATTGTCATATTATACAAATATTATAATTATGCTATAAACATCATAAAATGCCCAGTAATTATTAAAAAATGCTAAAGATGTAAAAATAACAATTTGTATGCACATTCAGGCAGCTACATTTTTAAAATTAGTCCAAAATATTTTGCAAACCACTTGCAAATATTTCTTCCTTGACTTTATTTCATTTCATTTTTCTGATACTTTGTTGTTAAGCCAGAAATCAAATGGTTTTGGTGGATGTAATTGTGATATAAACAACAGCAAAAGAAACACAAGCTATTTACAGTGTTAGTCATTAAAGTAGTGAATCAACAATGGAGAAAAATGTATTCCAGACTCTGCCATCTGTATAATACTGGCATAAAAAAAAAAAAGACTTTTAATTGCTATGACCAGTTCCATTTGGACAAAGGATCAATAATATATCTGGAACATTTAGTCATCTAGCATGTTTCTAGGATGTGATATAAAAATGAGTGTACCTGAAGAAAAAAATATATATGGAAAACGTGCAAACTCCAGACATTCTGGCCCTGATTCCAAAAGACTTGCTCTCACTGTAAGTGACCACTTACACAGAAAGCAGGCTGAGAGCAGGTATTTCAGAATCTGGTCCATGTAGTAAGCCTGCTACCTGAAGTCAGTCACTTACACTGAGGGCAGATCTTTCAGAATTAGGGCAGACACATTGAAAGCAACTCTTTTGGGATCTGGCAATTGGTGACTGAAGATTAGACATGAACCCCAAACAACAGAGTCATGAGGGTATAAAAAAGTTATCCATTTAAGGAATATATCCCATTCTATATGTTCCTTCATGATAGTGGTGCTGTCAGCCTCCACTTAATTTTAGGGAATATGGGTGGTGCTCATAGCTGTTATGTGTGTAAATCAAGTCTATCCCACTGTCCTTTAATGACCACAGTTAAGCCTCGATTCATAGAGGTCACTTATGCTGATGTATGATAACTTTGAATATGAATAAACAAATGAACTCATAGTAAGATGTAAATGAGAATGGTGTAACCCAGTGTATACTAATGTATTCTTTCACCCATTTGTGATTCTTAGTAGAATTTTCCTGCTTGTCTATGCCTTCCTCAGGTAGGGTATATAAAGGGGAGTCTCATCATCCCTATCTACTTTGCTGTCCATGAAAATGCTGTCACTTGCTGCTAGCCGTGTTATTTCCAGTTGTTAGCTGCTTGTTATGATTGAACCAAAACCGTTTCCACTCAGTGGCACTTTCCAGCTAAGAAGGCAGAGGAGAACTTGACAATAACTTTGATAATCATGAGACACCTGACAGGTTCAGAGTGGAGAGAGACATTACAAGGCTCTTATTGGGTACATATGACCCCATAGTGGTACTGGAAGAATGCACAGACTTCCAATCATGGTGGATATTAAGGTATGTATAGCCATTGCTATAGACTCAGGACATGTTGGGTATTACACAAGCTTTTGCCTTAAGGATATGGCAGCAGTTCCTGGATATAGTTTTGGCACGTGTAGATCAGCACATTTATTTCCCAGTGTCACCTCAGGACTGAGCCAAGAGTACATGTGACTTTTATTGGGTGGCATGCTTCCCTGAGGTACCCATTGCAAGAGATTGCTACCATGTGGTAATTCAATAAGCAGGGCTAACATTCTATCAATTGTCAGGTAATGTGTGATGCATGTGTGTGTACCTTACCAATGTTTCTCCCCAGCATCTTGGCAGTGCATACGACACCCATATCAGGCACACTAGCTCACTCTACCACCTGTTCCTGCATGGTTGGACGGCTAGTGGTCATCTTGTTGGTAAGTTATTTTTCCCCTTTTTTCTATTGTACTTATATAATTATTCATGGTAAAATGTATTGCTGAATATTAAATCACTTTTCCTTTGTTTTGCCTCCCCATTTCTCTCTCTCTCTCTCTCTCTCTCTCTCTCTCCTTGTCTTTCACCTGATGCTGGATATCCACTGGTGCTATGGCTTATAACAGCAGGGAGAAATCCAAGTGGTGCTGCAGAAGAGTTCTGTAAAACATCCCTGTGGCAAAGCAGTATTATCATAGAGAGGGTCTTCAGCCTCCTGAAGAGCCATTTAAGGTGCCTGGATGAGTCTAGGAATACCTTTCAGTATGAACCATCTACTGTATGCAGGATGTTTACTGCATGTGTCATTCTGTACAACATGATCATGTGACTGTTTGGTGGTGCAGTGACCTATGCTGTCACTGCATCTTCAATTTCCCCTCAAAATATAACTATTGATGAACAGTCAGGAGCAGCAGTAAGGGACCATCTGTGACAGGCTAGTCCATGGCATTCAGCTGTGCAGGCAAAGAGGCAGTGAATAGCCCACAGGTATGCTGTGTGATGCATGATCTGCTTTCACTATTTATCTGACCGTCTTTCCCATGTTTAAATAATTATCTTTTTTTTTTATTCTGAACTCATATTATTGTTTGTAAAAGTCATGGCTGAGTGCTCAATGACTCCTGTTCATTGATGTTTTAAGGCATCATATAAATAATAATAATCACAATTTTACCTGTTTGCTCAATAAATTCTGATGAAGTGGTTTACCTAAGTATGCATGTACTGAATGTTAATATGTGGCATAATAAGGACAAACTGTTCATTCAGTGTTTAACAAGAATTCATATCTTGCATTTAAATGAAAGCATATCCTGCTGTTTTTTTTAATTATTGTTATGCAATTTCTTTTTAAAGTATGTTGTTTGCTGAGGTACTGTATATAAGATTATTTTATTTTGTCACAGACAATAATTTGTGACTTCAGAGACAAAAAAAAAAATCATCATTTGTGCAGTGCTAGCAGTGTTTATTTATATGGCAAGATATTCCTTTTCATAGATTTGTGCTAGGCTTATTGCTTTTATGGGGTATTTCAAGCTTAGGCAGTTACTCCATGTGCAGATCAAACCGTGTCCCTTATGCCTCTAAGATCAGCACCTTAAGCACTATGCCAGCATCCCAACACTTAATATCCAACCTCCAAACTCTTTAACAGGAAATGTTCTCATTACTGTGTTTCCAAGAAACTTGTGTATTACTACTTTTAACTTGTAGGTAACTGCCAGCTGTAAGTATTGCAATGCATAATACAAGGGTGCTGATGACTGCATTTTCATGTTATAACATAGCATAACAAATTCCTTCCTTTCTACTGTTCCATGAGGTTTTAAGCAGTATCATTACAGGCATAAAATTCATGCAGTTGCAATGTACCCTAGCCCCTACATGCACCTTTTGCACTTTGTGTGTGTGTGTGTGTGTGTGTGTGTGTGTGTGTGTGTGTGTGTGTATAATAACCTATTTCCTTCTAGGCTCACTCTGCTCCTCTACCCTACCCCCTTTCCCACCCACCCTTGACATAATCAGATTTATACTCTCTACTAATTAATTGCACCCCTCCCATCCAAATCCTAGACTCCACCACCCCTCCCCTAATAGCATTCTCATACTTATAATTGACCTAATTGCCACATACCATGTATCACATTCCAGCATGAATCACTTTTGCTTAAGCATCCCACTACTCTTTTGGCTTTCTCACATCTCCTCCTACCACATCACTCTTATTGGCTTACATACTTCCCCCACTCTTCCTTATTCTCATCACAACTATACTACCCCCCCTTCTTTTTACATTTCTCCATCATTTACTACCTCCCTGTCTCACCTTTATAAAGTAAAATTTCCCTGTCCTATACTTATCAAGCAAAAATTCAATTTCCTCCACCTTAGCCCACATTCATTCCAATCACAACATCCCTCACATTCATCAAGCACACTCCTCTTAGCAGTTGACATTCACCCAAACCCAGGCCCCTTAACCCCCTCAACCAACACCTCTACCAAGCTTTCACCCTGCAGAACTAATCATATTAAACTGTCACCTAAACCCCCACAAAAAAATTGGCCATTGCCTTAATTTACATCTCACTGGACAATATTATTCCAGTATTTGAAAACTATCCTTCTGGGAGATGTCAACATAGACTGTTCAAAGCTTATGTCTGACTCCTCTGATATAACAATTATTCTCCATGGGTTCAGTCAACACATCACATCCCCTATTCTTATTAACAAAGATAGTGGTACCTCTACCATACTTGATTGGATCCTCACTAACAACTTTTATTCCTACCATAACCCCCACACCCTACCTGACTACCTTAATGACCACCTTTCCATTCACATCCAAAGATACTCTATCCCGATTCCTAATTCCCGTTCTTACAGAGACTGCCAAAAACTATCTTCTTTCAATGCTGCCTCATTTAACTCTCCTCTTGCATCCATTAATTGGTCCTTCCTTCATCACCCTTCCCTTAATGAAGCTATAGATGCATTTAACCAAGCCTTCTTCAGTATCTTAGACTCAGTTGCCCCCCTAAGAAAAATCATGAGTAAAGCCAACCATGCACCTTGGTTATCTAGAGAGACATGCTCCCTCATACAAAAAAGAGATAGTATATGGAAAGCCTGGCAGAAAACCAAATCATCAACCCTATTTCAAAGTTACAAAGACTTTAGAAACCTCACTAAAAAACACATGCATCAAGATAAGAAAAAACTTCTGTAATTCAGCACAAGCCAATCATCTCTCCAACCCTAAAAAATTCTGGCTTACCATACATAAAATCCTGCATCCCAGCAACCACTATACCCCAAACCCCTTCCCTAATAACACACCCCTTGAGACAGAAACTCTCCTCAACAACTACTTCATAGATAACCATCCAAAGACTAACTCACTCTGAGCATAACACCCAGTCATCCCACTCTACCACCAAACTGTAAATAGTAATAGGACTCCTTTATCTCTTAAACCGGTTCCCACCTCCTCTATCAAATCTCTCCTCTATAAAATTAAGCCTTGTCCCCCTTCAGCTGACAAACTACCCCTTGTCTTTCTCAAACTAGCAGCTGAATCCATTGCTTTTCCCATCTTTATACTTATTAATAGATCTATTCAAGAAAACACAGTTCCTAACATCTGGAAGACTTTCTTCACCATACCACTTCACAAAGGAAGAAACTCCACTGATCCCTCTAACTTCCGGCTAATAGCCATCTTATCTTCTCATTCAAACTTTCTAGAAAAGTATGTCCAAGCTCAACTCCTGAAGTACCTCATACTTGAAAACCTCTTAACCTCCACACAACACAGTTTCCTATCCAGCCACAGTACTGCTACTGCTCTCCTTTCTTTCACGCAGACTGTTGTAGAGACAAGACACCATAACCAACTTGTATCATGTCTTTTCCTTGATCTATCCAACGCTTTTGATTTAGTGTCCTACTCTAAACTTCTCTCTAAACTAACTAATCTTAACCTCTCTCCTGCCACTTTCCTCAGATAACTTACCTCAACTCCTCACCCTTACACAAAACACTTTCAATTCCATAGAAAAATGGTTCACTGAGAACCAGTTTATCCTAAACCCTAAGAAAACTAAACTTTTCCTTTTCCTTTCTGATGTACTGTCAGTTCATAAATCCACCATCTCCATCTCCTCTCTAGATAATACTCTCATCACTGCAGATACTTACACAAAACTCCAAGGCACCATCATAGATGATCAGCTTAAATTTGACCACCATATCCACCTGACCATAAAGAAGACCTATCAAAAATTAGGACTATTATATCGCAACAAAAAATTCCTTACTCTTGAAACTAAACTATCCCTAGCAAGAGCATTCCTACTACCTAGCCTTCTCTATGCTGCTCCCATTCTTACAAACCTTCAAACCACCTTAATCACCCAACTAGAGCAAACCTATAATAAAATCACAACATTTGTCACTAACCAACCCTACTGATCTCATCATTGTATTTCATTAAAACAACTCCAATGGCCTGAATATCATAATGAACTTCTTTTAGCTCAGTTTCAAACTACTCATTCCATGCTTTACAAACCCACAGCCTGCCCCTCCTTCTCAGGACTAGTCTCATACTATACACCCTGCAGAAATCTCAGAAGCTCAGACCAACAACTGCTGGCCATTCATAAGCCTAACAAAAATAAAGGTAAATCCCTATATAACTACAATGTCTCACTAGCCTGGATGAATCTTCCCTTTAACATTAGAAGTACTTCTAATAGTAACTAACTCAAAAAGCACCTAAAATTTTCCTTCTAAATTCATGGACGTCTCCATGTCAGGAACCTACCTAAACCTCTACCCCTTCTCAAACTAACATCTCTCATCTGTCTAGCCAACTGCCTATGCAATACTCTTCTTTACCAGATACAATGTCTCTAGTTAGTGATAATCTAATCCCATTCTTCCCCTGTAACTACAGTGCATTTACATACATTGTAACTTGAGGTTTATACTTCTGCACTATACTAGTACTAAATCTCCAAGTGTACTTTCACTACTACTACTACTAATTTCTGAAACTTAATCTTAATTTGTTACATTTGCTCACTCTCTAGAGATGTCTTCCCAGTGGTATATTTATGCTCTACACACTCAGTGATAACTACTACCTATTAACTGTATACACAAAATCTGTGTAATGTGACCAATCTATGTTTTAGTTTCTTTCATAATATCAATTCTATATGTAACTATTGTTTTTGATTTCATGCTTTTATTGTATTGTATTTCATTATAAATATATGTATTTGGAGGTTTTCTCCTTGGGTCTCCACTGAAAATGGGCTTCTGGCTCAGCTGGACTAACCCGTTTAACAAATATCAAATAAATAAATTAATTAATTAATTAATTAATAAATAATAAATGCTCTTCTGTGTTTCTGAAGGTTGGATTGTAACAGAAATGCCACAGCTGATTCATTCTAGTTCAAGACCAGATGAGTCATACACATTCCTAAAGATAGGCTGTGATTTTGGACAAGGATTGTCATGAGAACTGGGAAAAATGTTGGTACGATGTCATGACATGCTTAATGCACGTGGTCCCATAGAATCTGATCTGACAGTGCTGTGGGAATGTGATCACGACCTCAAATGAGAGGGTCTGTTAGGTGCAGAAGAATGCTGATGTGGCTCACACTTATTCCCCCAGAATAATTACTGTACTTTCTTAACAAGCACTTGTAGCCTCATGTGATCTGCCCCCATATGTCTGGACAGTACCCCGTCCTCTTCTCCTTCAATGATTGTCTCCTCCTTTTGTCTAGTAAGTCATAACTGGTATACAAATGGAAGTGCCCTGGGAAGCTTGGTGTGCCACCATACCAAGCATGAATGTGATCTTATTCTTATTCTGGAAATCCTCAAGCATATCCTGGAGATCTCTGATCATTTCCACCTGACTCCCTGCAACAGTTGTCTGAGCTTTAATGTCATGGCACATTTGCTGGGTAGACAATGATCTAACCCAGCATAGCTGTAACAAATGCCTGCCCATGTCTCCCCTTTGTAAAGGTGTCACTGTGGGCACTGTTACCTCTGAATGCCTGATGTCATCCTGAAACTGTTCATCTGGGTTCAGGTAACTAGTGTAAATGTCCATGTTTTTTTCTCTGTGAATAAGATAGAATGTAATGTCAGCATGTGCTTCACTTTGTGATGCACTGTCACATCCTGTAGAGTTACTACCATGTGTGGTGTGAGATCCTGCCATTAAACTTGGGGACTGCATGGCACTTTTCTCAGACTGTCTCAAAAATACAGCTATGTTATCATTATTGTCTTCCACAGCCATTCTGCTGCTGATATCTCCCAGTATATTGTTATAGTGAAACTGTTTGTTTCTGCTGATGATCCTGTAAAATAATGATTTGAAAACATTACTAATAAAGAAACAGCTTATAGTACTGTATGCTTTTAATGGAGACGTGGAGGACACTTGCCATGAGCACTGCCTTCCTTGCCATATTGTGCAGATATAGAAGGCTCACCATGTGTTTAATATAATTCTTCCTTGTTAGCATTCAATTCTCTATATGGACATATGTTACTCTTTTTTTTAAAATAACTGTTCTGAGCAGATGAGTGTCGGTGCTGCAAATGTTAGTAATAGTCAGGGTCCACAACACCTCTGATTATTTCAGCCCCATCATCTCTTGTGTCATAGTCATGCAGAGGAGGTATTTCACATTTGGTCATAATGGAACAAATGTTTCGCCCCCCCCCCCCTTTGTACTAGTATGGGAAATTGCATGCTACCTCATTTTGACTCTAGCATGCCCTACCATATAATTTGCCTTCTTTTTGCACTGTGCTAATGTGTGTTTTTTCCATCTACTGCATTAATATCCAGGACAACTTGATTCCAGACTTTTGTCACCTCAGCTTGGTTGAACCTCCCTTTATCAAACAGATATTTTCCATATGACTTAAGGGCTGCCATTAGGATGTGATTTTCCTCATGGTTAAAGTTGTCCTTTCTCTGCCTTGATTCTTTGGTTTTCATCATTACTGCACAAAAAAAGGCCAAAATCATACACAAAACCTTGTAATCATTAGTCAAGCAAGTCAAGCAATACAGAAATGACCCTGTGTACCTTCTATCCTCATATAAAAAGTAAACAGAAACCACATAATTACATGCACATGCAAAATCTCACTGCAACAAAGTAAAGATGTGCTATACTAATATCGGCAGCAGCATTCATAACAGTAAAACAATCACTTTTTTAAACATTTCTTCACCTTGTCCCTACCATTTAAAGTATTCATAATGCTGCCATTTTTTCATTCAGTGATGTTCAAAAATCTTCAATAAAGGACCCATGCACTACTTCCGTACTTCATGATTAAAGTGCATAATTGTATGCACAATCAAAACATAATTCCAGACTAACGATTTTATCCCTTATCACTTATCATTTTCTTCCACTGATGTAATGATTTTCCAGTTGTAAACAACAGGTTTCCCCCTATTCATTATAGCCATGATGATGTCCCCATAATATGAGTAAAACAAATGTTTCTCCAGGGTAACTCACTACTATTACATTATTTTAGGTATTTCACATTAAATTTAAATATTTTCTCTATTTTTTCCTTACTTTAACAAGTCTGTAGTTTCCTAAGCCATTTGTCTTCTAATTTTCGTAACCATAAAATAATATGGCAGTATTTCACTATTTTATATAAATGCGAGTCCATTTGCACATGTTATATGCAAATTAGGCCCTTGTATTGTATCTCTATGAATCTCAGTAGTATGCAAATATGTATGACCAGTTTTGAACTTAGCTCACTCTCAGCTGATTAGAACATGGCCTCAGGTCCACATGAACATGCTGCAGTGAGTGATGGTATCCACAGCACTCCTCAGAAGTCTCCTGTATTCTGCAGGAGTAGGCAGATATACTCAGACATGCTCAAATCTGAATATATAGAGTCGTATGTATTACAGTTTGCATAACCATGAAGTGTAATCTCTGGCTATCTAACATCATCTGCAGACTGTCTCACCTCAGACTAGTTAATCATTAATAAAAGTTGACCCTCGTAATGTGAATATGCATTTATGCACCCCCCCCCCTAAAAAAATGTATATCACTACTGCTACATTAAAGGCATAAAAGACACTCAGGTGTATTACTTCCAAAAAGACAGCTAAGATAAGGTACAGCAACAGTTGCAATTATAATTAATAAAAAATAAAAATGATTATTGCATTTTATATTTATATATTCAACACAAATGAAATGAGAATGTATTCCTTTAAAAAAACATGCATGCAATGCAGTATGCTCAGTTAACTCAGATTTGCCAATAATAATGGTACCTAGACTAATGTCCCTGCTGGTTAACTGGGTTTGGTTAAAGTGGTGTCACACACCAGAGGCAGTGGTTCTACACCTTTGAAATACAGCTCTGCTCACACTTCCTTTATTCTGGTTCTGGTTCTTCTAACCACGGCAGCACCAGTTAAGTTACAAGGCTGTGCTCTGAGCTGGTCTGATAACAAGACTAAAATCATGGTCTAGCTTCTCAGGAAGTCATATCTGGAAAAGATCGAGAAGTGCATTAGAGGTTCAGATTGGTAAAAGATTCATATTTGACAGGAGTTGTGTGAGCACCTGGAAACCTAACAGTGATTACACACTCCAGCCTGTAGTGCATTCACAGGTACAATGACCTACACAAGTTGCTGGCTTACTAGGCTGACTGTATAGAGGCAAGACGGCCAGAGTTCCATGGTATGTATAAAATTATCATTACTGTTGTTATTATTTATGTTTTTGGGAGGGGAAGTCATATTTAACATAGGTTAAATGTATATGATTGAATAATTTCAGGTATGTGCTTGAGGAAATATGTCTATCAGCATAAATGTATCTGTAATGTTATTGTAATAATGACAAAAAAAAGCATAAACATATCTGTACATAGAACTGCATCTGAATGCAAACATATGTCATGTTTAACTGATGACATAATTGTGTAAATACAAATGTAAGGTATGTAGCACCAGAATAATAATGTGCATATACATATATATATATATATATATATATATATATATATATATATATATATATATATATATATATATCGATAGATACATATGCAAAATCTGAGATATTCACCTGCATGAGTACATTTACAACTTCTTGTTCCTGTACTTGTACAGAATGAAAAAAAAGTTTGCATTTCCATATTTTAAGGTGCTCTGCATAAGGCAGGTTTGTTATGCCTTGTATTCTTTTTATGAGGAACCTCTGAAGTCACTTTAGTTGCTGCATATGCCTAGTCAGGTACATATCAAAGGGAGCATTGTACTCTATAACTGTTCTGATAAGGGTGGAGTACAGTGAAGTAATGACCTCTTTGTACCTAGATGCCATGCCCTTACTTATAAGTCGTGCAATATAAAAGGATTTCCTCACCATTGTGGCCATGTGGTAGTCAAAGGTAAGACCACTATCTATGTGTGTACCCAGATCTCTGACCACTGGATAGACACTTAGTATGGTAATTAGCTGGGTTGGTTAACTTCTCAACTGGTTCAATTATGCATTTCTTAGCATTGAGTTTAAGACCATGGCTTTGGCACCATTTGTTAGTCAGAGGTAGAACTTTTTGAAGAATGCTAGTGTCTTTAGGAGAGTCCATGATAACCCCCAGCTTGCAATCACCTCTAAACTTAGTCAGCCACAAACCTTCAGCATATGCTTCCATTTCAAAGAAATAGATGCCAAAAAGGAGTGGATCCAGTACCGAGTCCTGGCCCTCTGCTAGTGACTGGCCTCTTGGTGGAGGTAGCCTCACCTATTCTAACCTGCTGGGTCCTATCAGTGATCCAGTTAGCTATCCAATGGGTGACAAAAGGATATATACCTAAATTAGTCAGCTTGTCTATAATGCTTGTGTGGGATTTTGTATCAAAAGCCGTGCAAGGTCAAGGTAGGTTGTGTGCACAGTTTTACTTTCATCCAATGCTTAGGTGACCCTCTTAAAAAGTCCACAAGAGTTAACTCATTCACTCCAATGTAGCTCAGAAAGTTTGCGTAACTTCCAATGGGCGGAGCCTAAGCCTTTTAACAGAATCAAATTATGTCAAACAAATGTTCATATCTCTTGAAGAATAGGGTTATGAAAGAAGTATAAATGGCAAACTCTTTAGCACAAACTATTTTTTGTGGTAGTATTCTTTAGGTTCTAGGTCTTAAACTGAAATTTATAAGTCACAGTAACTATTACATTTGTAATATTTTGTAAACACTTTACAATATCTCAGCAACAACTCAAGTTACAATCATACTGTCAGCAGCATTTTATTCATCTAGCTGACACTTTCATATGATGCTAAAGAGTTATGTCTGTGTTACTTGTTTTTTGAGATATTTAGAATAATCTGAAAATTATATCTATGCAAATTAATATCATAAAAGTAACAGTAAATATCCATTTACCTGCACTAAACGGAGGTCAAATATTAATGCAGTTGTTTGCCATTGTCTGAGCTTTAACATGAATTCTTTTAAAACTTTGTATGCAACATGGTTTTGGAATTATTTATGCAGATATGAACAAGCAATATTTGACGCCTAGAGGCATCAGTAGGAGTTAACTGCAGATGCACCTGGAGGCATCACTCAGATGTAATTAGTTAATAGACATGACCTTCCATTAAAAAAGCCAAACTGTCATGGGTCCAGCATTTGCAGGTCACCTATGTCTTAAATTATCAAGTCCATGATGATTCTTTCCATGGTCTTACACATATATATGAGGCTGGTAGGACTTATGGGCCTGCAGTTGGTACTATCATCTCTCCCTCTCTCCACACCAAGCTCCTTGGCATTGAAATAGACAACAACCTCCACTTTAACATCCATATCTCTCAAACTATAAACAAGGTGCACAGAAAAATGGGTTCCTTATACAGGCAAAAGAACTTTCTAACTAATCAAGCTAAAGTCACCCTAGCTCAAACCCATCTCCTATCTACACTACTATATGCAGCCCCAATTCTCACTTACATTAGGAAATCTGACCTAGACAAACTTGAGTCTTGTTTTAACAGAATTGCCAAGTTTGCCAAAATCTCCCCATTTAGAACCCATCACTGCATACCTCTCAGACAACTTCAATGGCTCGAACTGCCACAGTTGCTACTATATCACCAACTTGTTCTATCATACTACATCCTAAAACAACCTGACAAAATTCCTGCTCTAAGGCATCTACTGACCTGCCACACTCCAAATCGTCCATTCCGCTCAGCCAACAAATCACTCCTCACTATTACCTCAGCAAATAATACAGCCGGAAAATCTCTCTTTTCACACACTATAGCCAAAACTTGGAATAATCTCCCCCCATCTGTGACTTCTGCAGCTAACACCACTCTATTCAAAAACTCCCTTAAGGCCCATCTTACAAGTTCTTGGCTCTGTCCATGTATTACATAGACCACAATCTGTTACCTTTACAACCATCTTCTATCTCTCTATTCATGCCCCAATAAATATGTTTCCTCAAAATATTTTACATGGAAAACATGTACCTGTTAAAATCTGACTGTTGCTCTTTGCAAACTAAATGTATATATGTAAATTTTTTTGATTGCAAATGCCTACTCTTTTTGACTTCTTTCTAGAAATTTCTAGTTTAATAGATACTACTTCCTACGCATTGTATTATATGTTTATTTTCTGTAATGCGTTGTTCTAATGTAACTGGAGCTTTTCTCCCCGGGCCTCCGCTGTAAACGGACCTCGTCTAGTCGGACCATCCCGGTAAACAAAATTAAAATAAATAATAAATAAATAAATAAAATAAGTTACCTGGATCGGTGGTTGGACCTCCTTTGTAAGGGGAATGATTGTAGCCATCTTTCATTCTTGGGCACAAAACCTGACTGAAGACTCCAGTTGAAAAGTGATTCAAGTGTTCCAGAGATGTCATGTTTCATGCTATTTGTTAAACATCCTGGGATGCTATTTGGAACCATCGATGCAGTGTTTTTGGTCTTGGAAAAGTGCATTGATGACCTGTTCCCTAGTAATGGTTGGGGGTATTGTGGTATGTAGTATTTCCTTTGGACTCTCAGGGGGAGTGGAGGGAGAAATTTCAGCCGAACCTGTCAGCCAAAAGATTGGCAAATGGCCTTCAGTTCAGAGTGGATGATGCCATTTACAAGAAGTTCTGCACATTGTTGTGTATTTCCTCTGAGGTTACAGAAGTAGCTGTAGAAAGTTTTGTTGTTGCCCTTTGCATGAAAAACTATTTTTTTCTTCAAATTAAACCTTTGAAGTATTAATTAAACCTCTTGGCTGCCTGTTTTGATTGGTTAAGGGGCTTTTAGTATGCAAGGCTTTGTTCTTCCTGTGCCTGGGCAAGATTTTTTTTTCATTAGTGTTATAACCAATTAATACTGTGATTCCACCAGGGGTGCATGGATTTTGAGTTCACCTTATTTTTTATATGAGTGGGCACAACTCACTCTATTCACCTATCAATATGGCTGTACAAAGATTTTGTAAATAATTCAGTGTATGCTATGGTGGTTACTGAGTTTAGGGTACTTGGAATTTAGACAAGGTGTTGCCTAGTAGAGAGAGATTAGTCTTGGAATAATTCCTAAAGGTTTTTGGTTTTGGTGACTGTCTGGATTTTATTTTATTTCAAGTAATACTACCATATGGTCAGATCTGATGAGTGAAGATATTATGTTGAGTGAGGAACATCAGCCCATCATGTTCATGAGTACAAGGTCAAGGAAGTTTGTACCTCTGGTAGGAGAATGGACTGACTGTTCAAGGATGTTGATATTAAATAGGTTCTTAGGTTCATAGGTAGATACTAGGCTATGTGCCCTAGGGCATTTATAAGCCTAGCCAGTGTATTTGGCTTCCGCCTCCCTATTAGATTAGCCTACTGTGCCTCTGTAAAGTAGGTCACAGAAGGTACCCTTTAAGATTAGTTTACTCTGCCTCTAACTAGCAGGGACACAGAAGAGATCCCAGGGGTGAATTTGCGATTTCCCATCCACGCATCCAGATTTCGCTTGAAGAGGGTCAGCGAGGGGCTATGTCTAACATGAATTGGGATTCTATTCCAGAGTGAGGGGAGCCTCTGGGAAATTAATCTGTCCCTCCAGCATGTCCTATTTATTTTTGTGCTGAGGTTTAAGTCCCTGGAGCGTGTAGCTCTAAGGGACTTGGATTTTTTGAGGTGGAGCACGTCCATTAATTCTGGGTTTGACATGGCTTTGTATGTCAGGCATAAATCGCCTCTGAATAGGCTGTAAGCAACTGAGTAGAGCTAGAGTTTCTTTAGTCGAGCTGCATAGGACATCTGTTTGTAGCCCATGATCCTCTTGGTGAGGTACTTTTGGGGTCTCTCCAGTTGCTGCAGGTGTCGGGTAAGGTACATCCCAAAAGGGGCATTGTATTCAATTATGGGCCTGATGAGTGACGAGTAGAGGGGCACAATGACCTCTCTTGATCTTGATACGAACCCTTTTGTGATAAGGTGGGCTATATAGAAGGTCTTTCTAACCACTTTGGCAATGTGTTTATCAAAGGAGAGATTACTATCTATGTTGATCCCCAAATTTCAAAATACTTCTTCCGTACTTAATGGATTACCACCTATGTGGTAATTTGTGGGCACCTTGTTTTTCCCAAACGGGATGACTATGCACTTTTTAGCATTTAGCTTGAAGCCGTGGCTCTGCCACCAAGCATCCATCTCTGTGAGACCCTTTTGGAGGATGCTTGTGTCAGCTGGAGATTCGATTATGGCCCCCATTTTGCAGTTATCTGCAAACTTTGGCAGCCATAACCCCCCTGTGTTAGCCTGAACCTCAGAGAAGTATATACCGAACAAGAGAAGTCCCAGAACTGAGCCCTGTGGGACGCCACATGTAGCTGGTTTGGATTCGGACATGGCACCTGTGATTCTGACCATGTGGGTTCTATTCCTGAGCCAGTTTGCAACCCATCTTATGATATAGGGGTTGATATTTAAGCTGGTAAGCTTATTTATGATGCCCGAGTGGGGTATTGTGTCGAAGGCTTTTGCGAGGTCCAGGTAGGCTGTGTGGACTACCTTGCCCTCATCTATGGCTTTGGTAACTCTTTCAAAGAAATCAACTAGGTTTAAGTGGCAAGATCTGCCCTTAGCAAAGCTGAATTGGGTAGGGTCCAGTGTCTGGAGGCTCCCAATCTCTTTGTTTATGAGTTCCGTGATAATACGCTCCATAGCTTTACAGACCAGATTAGTCAGGCTTATGGGGCAATAGTTCCCGGGGTCCATTGTGGCACCACCTTTGTGGAGTGGGACCACTGTAGCTGTACACCATTCTTTGGATACATATCCTGTAGTAAGGCTGTTTGAACAGTGACTTAATGTGAGGGTTCAGTTCTTATTGGAGCTCATGTAAGACACAGCCTGGGACACTGTCCCATCCCATAGATGCTGTGTTTTTTGCTTTGGAGAGGGCAGCTTTCACCTGTGCATGTGTGATGTCAGGGAGGTTACATTCAGTTGGGATAGGCATTTGCTCCTTTGGGGGGGGGGAGTTTGCACTGAATCTGTCAGCCAGGATGTTGGCTATGTCTGTAGGTTCGGTATATTTTGTACCGTTATGCAACAATTCAGAACATATCTGGGAGTTTCCACCCATATTCCTGACATAACTAAAGAAGGCCTTGTGATTATCTTTAGTGTCTAGGGCAATTTTTCTTTCAAAACTGGCCTTTGATGATTTTATGAGTGATCGAAGTTTCTTACTAATACTGATCAGAGATGCCTTCCCTTTTTGGGATTTTGCTCTGTCATGTAGTAGCTTCCTCCTTCTGTTGTATAGCTTATTTATGGCTTGGGTCCAGCAGACAGGTCTCCCGTTTTTGGAGGAGTGAGTCTTGGTTTTATTTGGGATAGCACAATCCATGCATTCCTGCAGGTGCTCATAGAATGCATTTGTAAAGGATTCTGCGGATTGGGCTGTATTATCCTCTGGCCCGGGGGCTTTGAAGGATTCCACCTCAGTCTTGAGAAGTGCAAAGTTGGCTTTTAAGAAATTCTTTACCGTGATTTCCTTGGCTGGGGGTGGGGATGGGATATGGATATCTAGGGAAATTTGTTTATGGTCTGATCTTACCAATGAGGGGTTTACCTCTGGTGTGGAACATAGAGTGCCCATGTTGGTGATTACCAGGTCCAATATGTTGTTTCCTCTTGTGGGAGTGGTGACCAGTTGTTCCATCATGTTAGAGTTTATAAATTCAAGGAACCGTTGGGCGAGGGTGTTTGGGCTTGAGTAGTTTTCCCAGTTAATGTTTGGGTAGTTGAAGTCAGCCCATAACATAGTGTTTGGAGAGACCTTCATATTCTCCAGTGTCCTCAGGAATGCCAAGTGGGGTTCCTGTAATAGGGAGGGTGTTCTATAGCAGGCTACAAACTGAAAGGCAGTTTTGCCTGCTGTTAGTTGCACATGGATGGTTTCCGATGCTTCATGCAGTGCCACTAACCTGGAGGTGTAGGTATCTTTGATGAATATAGATACTCCCCCTCCTTTTGTGCTTCAGTCTGAGTTTTGGGGCCGAAATGAATGGTATGAGTTATAACCTGGTAGTGCTGGGGTGCTCTCAGGAGCTTTGAACCAAGTTTCTGTTACTGCACAGACATTGATTTTCTCCATACTGAGGAGAGCCTTGAGTGCGTGCATCTTGAGGTTTAGACTTCTGGCATTGAGTAGCATTACCTTTAGTTTTTTTATCCTTGGGTTGTCTATGGAGGTGGGTTTGTCCTTTGAGCCTTGCCTAAAAAAAGCACTATGGGGGGGGGCAAGAGCCTTGGCCAGTATACGAAAGCCTAAGGGTGACAGGTGCAAGCCGTCCCTAGCGAAGCAATGTGGCTTGTCGAGCATGTCATCCCAGGCTGACAGACACTGGATCCCCTTTGAATGACACCAACACTTTAGCCAATTGTTGAAACTGATCATTTTGTCTTTATACTGTGGCATCATTCTAGGTGAGGGCAAGATGCTACTCAAGGTCCGGGTCATACCAGCCTGGGCTACATGATCAGAAGTTTAGGAATCACTGGGCTTATGCATTAGAAGAGGTGTATGACTGCCAATCAATAGAGGGGTTGTTGAGATTTCCAATGAATATCATATTGGGTTGAACAGTGAGAGACTCTAGTACACTGAGATAGGTAGTTTGGGTTTCCTGGGACGTGGAATGGAACATACAGGTTGCAAGGATATGGTATGACACTCTGTTTATGATGACTTGCACATGTATGAGTTATAGTAGGTCATTCACTTTAACTAGTCTGGATGTCAGATTCAGATTCCTCCACATTTAGTTCCCTCCTGTGCAGTAGCTGGGCTAGACATGTGAAAGGCATTATAACCTTGCACTAATGGAGTACTCTCAGTGACTTTAAACCATGTCTCTGTTACTACACAGATGTCTACACTCTCCATGAAGAGGAAGGCTTGTAGGGAGTAGAGTTTCTTTTTAAGACTTATTGCACTAAGCAGTACTACCTTCAGATATTCCTTCATAGGTTAAGTTAAGTTGGTAGGTTTATCAGTTAGGCACTGCCTAAAAAGACATCATAGGAGCAGAAAATGTCTTTGCCAGTATCTGAAAGCACAGTGGGGACAAGTGCAAACCATCCCTGCTAACCAATGTGGTCTGTCAGTCAAGCCCTCCCAGGCCATCAAATATTGTACCCCCCCCCCCCCCCACAGATTGATGCAAAAAGCTAAGCAAATTGTTAAAATCAATCATTTTCTGTTGGTAACATGGAATTATCTTTAGTGAAGGTAGTATGCTGTTCAGTGCTAGGCTCATACCTGCCTAAAAAACACATAATTAGTGAGTTTGATCATGTCTCCCTTCATATAGTCAAGGCAGGTAAATCTCAGGTTATTAACTCCCACATAGACTATGATGGCATCATACTGGTACCTGTGGTTCTATGATCTGAGTGCCTGTGTGACTTGATGGATCCTAGCCCCAGAAAGGCAGCTAACCATGACACTCTCCTTACTCAGTCTGGTGAGGTGGATATTGTTGTGCCTCACTATAGAATTACCAGTAACAAGGAAATTTGGTTGTGTGTGGGTTTGCCTTAAGGGCTTAGCAGTGGAGGCATGGCATACAATGTTACTATATCTAACTGCAGGTGGTGTTTTAACAGATTGTTTATGTGATGGCTTATAAAAATTTCACCCCAAAGTCTGAACACTTCCCTTACAGTTTCAAATAAAAGTCTGTATGAACACTTCTCAGAAATTCTGTTTTAATTCAATAAAGATTGGTAAAATAAAAATAGTTTTGAGTAAGAAACTGAATGCTATGAAAAATGATATGTGAATTTATTGTGTGCTTTATCCTTTGTTGCCCTTCTTATCTATTTTTTGTTACTGTAATTATGTATTCCTTTGCCCTTTTATTATTTTCTTTCTCCCCAATTTATGTTCACTTTTTTCAGATTCAAAATCCGTTGTAGAGACCCACGTACATACTTCCCATGTTAGGGAGATCTTGCCCTCTGCCCATCTTGGGACATCCTCACAGGTTCAGGAAGGTGGCACAGGTTCTGTTGGCACCCAGATACATGGCTGCCTGTAAAGCCTCATTAAACAGGGACTTCAGGACATGTTTGAGGACATGCTGGAAGGGGTAGTTGACACAGGAATTTAGCATGCTGAAGCCTTACTTCAGTGTGTTAAAGACACACTGTCTCCAACTGGTGTCAACCAATGCATCATCACAGACCCCTACCCTCGCAAAATCTGAGTCCTCCACTGCCCTATCATTTTGTAGTAGAAATGTTTGAGAAACTGTGGGCTGGGACTTTTGCTGGTGCTTACTTCAGTCCTTTTTCCATTATCATATTATCCATACCATCTTACCTGTTTCTAACCCAAACTACCCTATTATATAAAAATATTTAAAAAAAATAGTGAGGTCTATTCCCCACCAAAAACACTGTGCCTCTCTTCTCCCACCTCTTCCAGCACAACTCCTTTGATGTTTTCCATCTGCGATACCCTTTTTGTCGTGTCTCCCCTTTTTTAGCCTTTCTTAGTTCTGCCTTCCATTCATTAATGAAATCACCAGGGTATCCATACAAGCACACCACCATATTAAACACAGTAATCCTGTTTTTTTTTTTATTAAAATATTAATAATAACAACTGCACAGTCTGCCACTTGCCTTAAGTGTTTTTGGTGTGAGTGTGCATAGCCATGTTCTCCCCTTGCTGAATACATACAAATGGCCTATGGCTCTCATGTACTTCACAGTATGTGCTAAACATTTTACTTTAGGTGCTTTATGCTTTTCACCCTGGAAAAGTAGCTAATAGTAAGGAAATCATATAATGAAAATGTATACCAAGAAGAGCTAACTTTTGAAAGCAAATTGAGTAATTTAGGGTTTGGTAAGAAATTTGGGGGTCAACATAATGGTTGAAGTATTTACTTCAGAGGTAGTGGATTTGGTTCTCACTAAGGGAAATTGGCTAGACTTAAAATGGTCCACAAGGGCGGCTAGCCTAGTACATATCTAAGAACCTATGAGTAAAGTGAAAGAAGATAGGTAGTGATCTTACTTCCAAAACAACAGATAGTCATACGGAAAGTATCAATAAAGGTAGTGATAGGAGGAAGTTGGTATGACAGAGTAAGATATGAGGCAAGTAACATACAATCAGGAGTAGTTATAGAGCAATAACATGAGATGCAATGAATGATGAACTGATAAATGATAATGCAACGTTCATATTTCACTATTGTTGGCAATAACAACATAACAAAAGCAATGCAAAACATTTCTGTTCTGTACTTCACATGGCACACGTTCCTACATTGTTGACTAGAATCTTCTCTTAATATAATAGACCATTTTATTGGCAACAATAATTTATTTCAGTTAATAACCAGCCACTCTAGATATGTTTTAAATGACAACCGATAAGTGTAGGCGTTAGTGACAAAAATGTCTTATCTTCAGTATGGATTTTAAACTGACATACTGACAAATCTCCCATTGTTGAACACAGGAGGCAGCTTCCCAAACCACAGACAGTTGAGGGATTTTCAATATGGCTCTGTTTTAGGTCCTTTCTTATTCAGTATCTGATACACAGAATTGAAATTTGTTTATATGAGGTCTCCCGCTAACCATCTTTGTGGCTTACTGCAACCTATTTGCAGTTGTTAGTTCCCACAAAGGCATCATATTCCCAATCATACTTATGCAGATAAAACCACCATCATTCCTCTTTTCACATTGCTAGCATCCCCCTTAAAACAGACTTGTTCCTCAGAAATGTTTGTATATAGTGAGCTCTCTTTTGACCCCAATGTTTCTATTTTGGTTAAAACATCCTTCTGTCTCACATAGCATTTCTTTCAGGGTATCTCAGCAAGGTCAAAGGAGGTCCTTGTCTCTGTATACTCTTCTTTTATCATTAAAAGGTCAAAGGAGGTCCTTGTCTCTGTATACTCTTTTTTATCATTGAATCTGGAGTATAACTAGGAATGTAGTACAGTCAGAAAGTCCCCAAAGGTACCCAATTAGAAATACACCAGTTTAAGCCACATAAGCTACCACAACAGTTTAAAAAAACTTTCCCTGTCTCAAACATGCTATTAGAAGTGAGATATTCTTAGCATTTCGTCTTCTGAAAGATCAGACACTTTTCCATCTTCACTACTTTCACAGAATAAAAAGTCTGATAATCATTTTATCCAAAGATAGAGGAGGAAACCTGTTTGATAAGGATACCTGTTAAAATGGGACACCTTCTATAACTGAATAGGCTCAACTTCAGAGCGTTATGGAGAATTAGGAAAATGGCATTAAGACAACTGATGCTTGTTTTATATGGTCAGACTATACTATTAGTGGCTGGTCAATGTCCAATGTACAAAAGAAAACACATTGTTTTTAAATTCTGGAAAATCAGAAGTCAGTGAGTTCTATTCCTGTAAAAGGTACTTGTATACACTTGTTGCTAGGAAGATTAGAAAGTTATAAGTTCATTTTCTCATGATAGGGTGCATTTCTAAGACTTGGATTTCAGTAAAAAAAATTCAAATCAAAGGTCTGCAGTATAACAAAGAGTACTGCTGAAGCAGATGAGCATATAGAACTGAAGTTGTTAATGGATATGTGCCAAGGTCATGGGTTTGATCTGCCTTGTCTATGAAGAGCATAGTGTCCAAGTCCAAGTGCACACACATGCGTTGGATTTTTATACTACAGAGCAAGCACAGTAAGAAAGATGCTAGAAAAAGTGTGTGGAGGGGCCCAGTGGAGGGACCCAACATCATATGAACTGGTTGAATGTTTCTATTATAACCATGTCATATTATGGCTAAGAAAGTCAATTATCAAGGATACTAGGGGCAAACGGAAGCCTAGGGTGTAAATCAAGATACCCTGTTACCAAAATTTTGATCCTTACTACTTACTGAAGACAACAAGAAAAATTTATATATATAGTATATATATATATATATATATATATATATATATATATATATATATATATATATATATATATATATATATATATATATATATATATATATATATATATATATATATATATATATATATATATATAAGCTTTTATTAGGTCAGATTGTTTTGCACTGTGCTGTCTCACTAAAGAAAGCTTATTTAAAACTCAATGCATTTTGTAGATTATATTTAGACACCATTTTAATCAGCAAAATCTGTTTGCCATGACCTGTACAAGTTATAGAAGTATAGAAGTACAGCTTCTTCTCTTTTTGAAAATATAAAATATAAAAGGACATGGTAGGAGATGAAATATCTTTGAAGTGTAGTTTTTTGATGTGTCTGAAGATGGATGTCATGCCCACATATCACTAAACCACAAAAGGGTGGAGACAGAAAACGCCAAATGTCATTTAATGTAAATAAAGTGCAAGTCAATGGAAATAGTCCTTAAGATGTAAAATGATTGTTCCAGAAACTTTCAGGTAGATGAATTGGCTTAGACACTTTTGCCAAGAAAAAGAAAACACCTCACATAAGCTGATATAATGTTTCCTGAAAAAGGAAATGACATATTGATTTCTAGAAAGCAGAACAGAAGTAATGACATGAAATGCGAATAAATATTATAGACTAGTCAATGTTCTGTCTTGTCTTTGATTGAAAGAAATTGATGACATATCTGTGAAGAAACGTGTCCTGTCTGTGTATTTTAATGATTTCTTTAAACATAAATAGTCAAGGCCAATATTTCTTAGTAAGGGATAGCGAGGGTATATATTTATCTCTTGATTAGATTGTTTTTCTACATACTCTCGTCAGTGTAACTGAATGTTATTTTATTATTTCATGTGTACCTTCTTATTCCTCTGCATATTTGATCTTTAGCTACACTGTCTTATTACAAAGTTAATTTGTACAGGTTTAAGCTCTTGTGTCTGGTCTTTTTATCATACATCTAATATTGCTATTTATTATATTAGAGGATGACTATCATTTATAACCAGAGATTAAAAAGCTGTTTCTCAAGCTTTTCTTTTGTTAGATTGGTTGGGCCTAGTAATGGTGAAATACTAATGTGTATGATTTCATATCTGGCATAATTAAGACCAACATGTAATTTGATGTCCCTGGTCAGTCTTGGGTGGTGGCAGTGCTGCTCTGACAAGAAGAAAGCTGTGGTGAGTTTAAGAATTCTACTAGCCTTCTGTGGGAAATGTGCGAGTTTATGTGCATGAGTGTGTCTGTCTATCTGTGTGAGTGCAAGTTTGTATATATGTGTGTTTGTCTGCATCTGTATGTGGGTGCATGCATGAAAAATAATAACCTTGGTGAATGACAGATACCATGGATAAGATGAACTGGGAAACACTGAGGTTCACACAACCAGTAGTGAGAAAGGGGCCTGGGGTACTCTGAAGGTGGCACATGTACAGAATAATCTGAGGTTGAAAGCTCATACCCAGAACTGTAATATTTACACTCTTTGTGTCAGGTGACATTTTGTATTGCCTTTTGAGTTAGACCTGTGTACACTTTTGTTCTTCTATTTTAACATGCTGGGTACTTGTAATAATGACCTAAAGACCTATTCCTGTCATGCCAGCTAGGAGCTTTTCTTCAGATTGGCAGCAATCCTGCTACCAATTTGCAGCATTTTACATGGTACTGGCATGATTCAAATCTCACCTATTCACTGGTTCATCACATATTTGGTTGCAGTGGTAGGATTCAAATTCCATCAATGCCACTGTAGTTCACATGCACAATATTTTGACAGGGTGGTGATGGATGCACTGCCAACAGAAGGTCATGACACTTCCTGTTGATTAGCACATTCTTTCACAATTGGGAGGGCTATGATTTTTTTCCCAAATGGTGTCTCTCTAGATCTGAGCATTAAGGACAGGGAGATGGTCTTCGGAATGTATCTGGGATATTTGGACGGACTATCCAGAATATAAACTCATGCTAGGTCAATAGCTAGGGTGGTGGATAAGATAATGGAGAATGCATGCACTAACCTGAGTCCTCATATGGCAATCTTTTGCACCACAGCAAGTATCGGTGTGCCAGTATTTGGTGCAGGGATGGAGGCTGTCAGCTGGGATTTGAAAATATGATATAAGGGACAAAGGCAGATGACAGAGACTCAGCTTCATCCCATGTTGAACAAACCATGAAGAAAATTTTCATTCCCAGATTAAATTACTGCATTTATGTTAAAATTATTTTCCCTGTATACCCAAGAGAAACACTTTCACTCATGTTGAAAGGCATGATAGTTACTAAACTGAAATTTTCCCATATTACAACAATATGGTCAGCAATAACTAGCAGACCACTGTGCAGACTGGCTACGACAAACAATGATTGTCCTATATATTAGGGATTGTGACATTGAGAGGTTGTACTTTTGATAACATTAGCCTACGCTTCTTTAATGTATGTCAAGCTACTCCAGTAAGACTTCTACATAATTTTCATGGTGGATATAATGGGAGCCCCAACTGGTCCTAGGGATCAGGTATGCAAACAGGCTATAGAGTTAGGAGCTACTTGGAGTCATGCTTCAGTTCATGGATTGTAGCCTTACTGGTGAAAGTAAATGCCTCTCATGCTATCATTGTGGTATGCTAAAAGAAAAAGCATTGCACAGTTCTGGAATAAGGTATGGGGGACAGCCTTTCACCAAGAAAACAAAAGACCAGTGGTCTTGTCAGGTGGAGAGAGTCACAGACTATGGCCTTGCATGTGATTAATGAGACAAGGAATATAAATATGCTACCCTGTTAATGGCAGGCAGTGATAAATGATGAGAGGAAGGCTAACTCACTAAGGGTAAAGCAATGGTGGTGATGCAAAATGAAGTTTCTGGCTAGGGCTGATGAAGGTACTGACATGAACGTGTTTTGCCTTGACTGATCTATTAGTGAAGAAACATGTGAATGATGGACAGAAACATTAATAAACATGTGAAGATAAATGAGATATGGAACTTCGAGTTTATAAAAATGTATAGTCAAGAGTGATAGTGTACAAATCCAAAGTATTATAAAGATTGTGTGAATCTTTACACAAACACACATATCTCTCTCTCTATATATGTATATGTATATCTATATATATATATATATATATATATATATATATATATATATATATATACTTATATAGTTGCAATCTATAATCAGTAAATCTAGAGATAACAGCAAACTGTTCTCCACCTTATTTCTAGATTTGTCTAAAGCCTTCAGCACAGTTTCTCACAACAAACTTCTATTTCAGAAGTCCTCATTAGGTCTGTCTCAGCCTACCCTCCTATGGTTCAAAATCTACTTGCCCAAAAGATATCAGTCAGTAAAATGGCACTTCTCCCTCTCTCCATACCTCTTAGCCACAACTGGTATACCACAAGGCTCTGTCCTTGGCCACCTCCTCTTTAAAATTCTCACCAACTCCCTCCATACCTGTCACCCATGCCAAATTCCTCAGCATTTACCAGTTTATTGGGGTGCCACAAATTCCCGAGCAGGCCCCCTTAATTTCCGAATTTCCCAGTTGTTTTTTGGGGGGGGATTTACCACTTTAAATTTTTGGCTGATGTCACCAAGCCACACATCACCAGCCTATAGGGGCATGCGTGATGACATCAGCTACTGCCTGTTGGACTGAGGGAAATAGTGATGGCTGGCAGCATAACAGGTAAGAGGAAAAAACACTTTGTATGGCATTATAACTCAACTATTTTATCTGTCTGGTGTGTTCAACCATGACAGCTCTAGTTATTCCACCATTGCATTGCTTATCTGTCTGGTGTTGTTCACGGCAGTTGCTGCATTATCATGCTACATATATTTAATTTATTTAACTATGCTGGCTTTTAGTTTGTTGAGTTATGCTGGCTTTTAGTTTGAGTTGGCTGGCTATATTTGTCTGGTGTTGTTCACGGCAGTTGCAGTTGCTTCATTATCATGCTACATGTATTTAATTTATTTAGTTATGCTGGCTTTTAGTTTGTCTGAGTTGGCTACATTTGCTGGCTGTGACCATTGCTGCTGCTTATTTAATGTTTATGGCACTTGCTACATGTATTTATTTAGTTATGCTGGCTTTTAGTTTGCTGGCTGTGCAAGATATTTATCTTGCTACATCATAATCACTGTTATAGTCAAAAGTTGCTGGTTGCCGTGCAAGGTGTTTATTATGTTGCATCATAACCGCATTCAATATTTAGGTTGCAGTCTAAGTGTGTTGTTGGCTGTGCAAAACGGATCTGTTGCTGTTGCATTCAATGTGCTGCTGGCAAGCAAGTTGTTTAGCTGCCATTGCTGGATTCCATTCACCCATTGCTGGTGCATTCAATTCAGTTATCATGCAAGTTTTTCATCTGCCGTTGCTGGTGCATTCAATTCAATTATTGTGCAAGGTGTGTGTTTAATTAAATTATTGTGCAGTCAATTAAATTATTGTTAAAGGTGTGTGTGTGTGTGTGTGTGTGTGTGTGTGTGTGTGTGTGTGTGTGTGTGTGTATGTGTTTGTGTGTGTGTGTGTGTGTGTGTGTGTGTGTGTGTGTGTGTGTGTGTGTGTATTGCCCCAGGTAGGCATACTGGTTAGTTAAGGTTACTCAGGCTCAAACCCTGTACCTTAGGTACAAGGAGCAGGACCCTGAGTTCTCTACCCATACCACCAGTCCGCACTTGAAAGAGAAGTTATAGGCATTGACTGTACAAATGTTCACAAAATGTCTGAAATGTTTGGCTCATACTTTTGCTCTGTTTGTCTTACAGTTTGGATGGTGCAGTGATAGTGTTATTACCTCACAGCAAGAGGTTCTTTGGTTTGATTCTCTGCTGAAGTGCCTTATGTGTGGAGTCTGCATGTCCTCCCTGTGTTTGTGTGCATTTCCTCTGAGTGTTCTTTAGTCTCCTCCCACGATACAAAGACAGATCTGGAGTGTTTCTCCCTGGGCCCCTGCTGAAAATTGACTATGTTCCAATTCAGACTTTCCCAGAAAACAAATGTTATATAAAAATAAAATAAAACTTTCGGTTTTCTGGCAAATCAGTGAGAACTGAATTCACTAAATAATGATAGTCATTTCAGTTTCAGTTTTCCTATCTTTCAGGAAACACATGGTAAGACAACATTTTATTCTAGCAACATTCTAAGATTGTAGAAGTAATGTTTAAAATGTGTCCCTGGTTTTGGGCCTTTGCCCCCCCAATAAATTTTGGCTTTTTCCTGATTTCTTGTGCTGCACAGTTCTTCAGGAAAGAGAAGATTAGTGCTGCTTATGCAAAGTCTACTTGCATTGTTTTTAGCACAACAGATAGTATACTTGCTCTTGCTGCATAAGGCTGTGGGTTCTACTCCCACAGGATGTAGATGGATTGCTGATATTGTACTGTGTTGTACTTTTAAAGGTGGTGGATGCTGCAGTCCCAAGAGTGTCCTCCTTTGGCAGAGATACCTAGTAACTTGAACCTGTTATCAGTTTGCCATTCATTCCCTATTGAAATATTACTAGCTTATCATTTTTTAATATAACAATGGCAATTTATTCTTCAAGAGCAACATGCACTTTACTTGTAGATGAAACAAAATATAAAGTTGTTTGCTAGCAGCAAGCTCTTCATTAGTTACAGATCTCTTTAAAGTGTTATTATTTAGATGACTTTTACTTCTGCAGAGATTGTGCATATTTACTGATACTGGTGGATTGTAGAAGTTTGACTAGACTTTTTATGATGGAAATGTTCTGAAATTGGCAGTTTTGTCATTATTGGTTCATGCATTTTGTTTCATTGCATACTGGAAAATATTAAAAAAAAATAAATTTAGAATGCGCTCTAACAAGTGTGCTGTATTATACACGGAATATAATTTAATACAGTTAGGAAGGTGTATCCAGGAACACATGTATGTTTCATGTGCAAGGGGCCTATTTGAAAACATCCCAAAGGTAATCATTATCCACCAGTGGCCAGATGCATTTTCTTTGGATGTGGGTTTCAATGCTGCTTCAATGAATGTGAGTTTCAAGGGCAGAGAAGTTATAATGCTAAGTCTATTTTCATTGTGAGACTGTGTTGCTTTGTTTAGCAGATGCCTATTACTGTTTGTGCTATAAAATGTAAAATCAAATCCAAATAATCATTGTAGAAGTAAACCAGTATGCACATTGCAGTGCTTATCGTAAATGGGTGAAATAGGCAAGTAATGGGACATTGGAATGGCTGCAGGTGGACTCTGGTCTGGAGCCATATTTTTGTTGTCTGTTCTTCAGTTTGCGTTTGAAAGTTTTTATCCCACAATTCCATTGGAGTGGGTGGGATTACATAATTATGTGTGCAAATTTTTTGTTAATCATCATACAGAGTTGTACCTATTTTTCATGGGCCTTTGTCCAGATTTTTGATGTTTCCAGGTTGAGATGTATGACTCCTTCCAGAAATCCACAAAACAGGCTTCCCTAATGCAATCAATACACAGAGGGCTCCATACTCATATGCATATCAGACAGTGTGGCATGTCTTCAAAAAATTACTCAGAAAGTTTTAACAGCCACTGAAACATGTTTTGCAACTTAAATGCTCAACCCCCCCAAAACAAAAAAATAAGAAAAACTATTTCTATCCCATAATCCCTTTCTGATGTGAAAACAAAAGCTTAATAACAGAATGATAGTAGAAACTCCTTATAGCAAATTATTTGGGATGATAGTGGATGATAATCTTACATTCAACCTGTATATACCAAACTGCATAAAAGAAAACTCACCAAAAGTAGGGATGTTTTATAGAGCCAACTATTTTCTCAGTGATACAACTAAAACTGCACTTGCCACAACTTATGGCCTCCCTTCACTACTTTATAGTGCTCCTATCCTTACCAACCTCCAGTATCACAAATAGAAAACATGAACAATACTGTTATACAGAGGCTAAATGTGTAGCAAACATTCATTTCTAAATCCACCATTTTATAGAGCAAAGAGCTTAAACTGGTTAAAACTATTGCATCACCTAACATATACACAGCTGCTTACCAACTATAACATTTACCCAGAGTCCAGCTGCTTTTCCAATGCTAAATATCATTCTGCACAACTATGATCCCACTTAGTCGTTACGAATTACTGTCCAAAAACTCCTCTCTGTCCAAAAATGTGTCAAATCTGTTGGGCATGGCCAATCTTTATACCATGTTGCTATGGGCTGGAACTCCTTATCTGTATCCATCAGGTTAATATCCTCCCTCTAGTCCTTTAAAACCATTCTGAAAGACTACCTAGCCAAAATCTGTCTCTCTTCTTTCTTAGCCACAGGATAAATTATATCCCTAAATATGAGCAAGTACCTATTCATACATTATACCTCCTTACTTCCCCTCTTCACTCACTTCCTTACTTAAATCAATTTATCTCATTTGAGTTTCTGTTTAAATATACATATTCATACCTCTCGACCTCTTTGAGCAAAAAATCTGGATAAAGCCATACATAATGGCAGGGGACAAAGGTCGAAAAATAGGGTCCATTTTTAAATATTGCTCTTACAAACTTAGTTGATAGAATAACATGCTTTGGATTAGCATGAATTTTCTGAAGGATATGAAGTCAGAACCACAAATGTCTGTCATTAGTTTCTGACTTCTATCTTCAATGATTTGCCAATGATTTCCTAGAAAACCACAATTTTGTGAAAAACGGACCAAAAATATGAGGCAAAAATCTGGACATTCTGCGAAAATCTGTACACTTGAGAGGTATGCAGTCCCTGTTTGTTTTGTACTAACTTACAACTAATCAAGTGTGTGTGTGTGTGTGTGTGTGTGTGTGTGTGTGTGTGTGTGTGTGTGTGTGTGTGTGTGTGCGTGTGTGTGTGTATGTGTGTGCTGAACAACTGATAAACAAGACTTGCACACAAAAGATGTCACTTCAAACAGTACAACCTGTGCGAACCATGCTTCTTTTATGGAAGAGTAAGAAGTACAAAAATCAATCAGTTAGCATCTTCATCATAAATAATAACATGCATCTTCATCATAAATAATAACATGCATCTTCATCATAAATAATAACATGGACCTCATCAGAGTTCTGATGAAGTCCATGTTAGTTATTAAACAGAATGAGTTGTTACTACTTATTCTTCAATAAAGAATTATCCTGTCTTATCTTTAATTTGTGTAAACTGGCTAAAATCACTCTAAATATTAAATTGTCATATAATTTGTAACTATTTTTAATCAATATAGGTGTATTGAACCTAGTTTGGTATTAATAAACTGTAGATGTTGTAGTGCTATTTTTGAAAACTGTTAAATTATTCTTCTTCAACTGTTTTTATATTACTTTGAAGCTTTTTTCCTCAGGTGTCCTCTGAAAATGAGTACCTACCCAGTCAGTCTTTCCTGGTAATCAAACGTCAAAATATAAATAAATTAATACTGCTGACAGTTCAAGATGTAGGCAGTAGGATCTGCAGTAGCAGAATGCAGGCATTGTAGTTTACTGATGGTTCACTTTGTTGACAGTTCACTTTGCAGACACAGGAAAGTGGGTTAGTATTGGGGGTAGTGTGAATGTGTTTGCACGTTAGCAGTGGGAAAGGAGTTAGGTAAGACAGTGCCACTATAAGACTTCAGAATATAAACTACCCTGTTGTACATGTGCTTACATGTGCTGCAGGTCAACTTATAAACTTTTATCTGTCTCCCTTTCACTTATACCTTTCTATTCATACCTCTCAACCTCTTAGCCTAAGAAATCAGGGCAAAGCCTAAAATAATGGGGAACAAAGACCTTATAAGCTTAGAAAGTTGTCAGTATAAAATTATTTGTGTTAGCACGCATTTTCTGAAGAATATAAAGTCTAAAATTCAAGTATGTGTCATTATTTAGTGATTTCAGTCCTTAATGATTTGCCAGAAAAACACAGATCTTATGAGGGATAAACCACAAATATTAAGCAAAACTCTAGACATTCTGGGAAAATCTGGACAGTTGAGTTTATGTTTCTATTCCTTCACTGTGAGCATTACCTTATCTGTTTCTTCAAAACATTTGTTTTTAGATAGCTTTAGTATGCTTGACAGACACTTTCATTTTTGAAGATTGCATTTACAAGATTCTCTAAAATTCTCTTGGTTTCATTTCATATAACTCTATATGTTTTGATGCTTAGTGTCACACTTGGTATACAGGGTGCTTCTTTGAATAAAATTGCAGCTTTCTTGTTCCAAACTAAATTATATTACGTTTTGGAGTAAGTTCGACATATACTCATTCAAAAGTTATGAATCCTTTGCACTTATTTACAGATTTTGTACAGTTCCTGTTCAGTACATAATACAATTTTGCTTTGCCCTCTGCTCCCTTCAAAATAATATAATCAGTTGACTGCAGCAAAAGAAATGAGAAATAATATTTTGAGGTGACAATCTTTTATTTGGATAATTTTATCCTACAGATATCAACTCGTTTTCTGTTTAATGATGAAATCATCTCACAGAATCACATTTTACCATTTGTTCTACCTCTAAGGGCTTCATCCTTTGCAAATTACTCTTACACTAATGGCCATCTCTCAGTTTTAATGAGACACTTCCAGTTAAAGGTGCTATTGAGGAAACAGCATTAAAATGACACATTTATTGCTTTGGCTTCTCACTCTGACACATGCATGGTATGAATGGTATTTATGAAGTATGTGTTATAATGAAAGGTTCAGCTTACGAGACTACTACATTAATAAAATTAAAGCTTTTAGCTGATTGTAATATAACTTCCAGTCTGTAAGTTGCTCATGTAGAACTTGAGAACCTTTTAAATTTAATGAAATATTCTGTATAGTATGTTAAAATATTTAATAGTGGTGCTACCAGAAACTCATATTTTAAAGTTAAATGTTTTATTATATTTAGAACTTTTAGAATAAATGCACAACTCATTCCTCACTGATGCATATATCAAGGCAATCATTTAATTTCATTTAGTTGTGACTGCTGCTTCAGACGGAAGAAAGACATCAGCAGTAATGGTAGCTACAAACCATTAAAGTCTAACTTCTGCTTTTAGTTTTTTGATGAGTCAACCTTCCAAAATCAGTGGAAGACACAGCCTACTGAATAATTTATTTTACTTTCAACACAAAAAGTTAAATTTTCATTTTCCTGAGCACCTTCAAATTTTCCAGGTAAACGCATACATCTAACATAATGCATTCAGAAAATAGCTGCTGTAACTGAATTTAATGATGATGCTACAAAGCAAGACTTGGATCAGTTGCAATCATGACATTTTTGTCAGCAATGCCAGCCAAAATATGTACACTGTCAGTAAAGCAAAGCAATATTCAATGCACCATACGCTTACAATTGTGGAATTACATTATAACTGAAACTATAGCTTTCTAATGTGACAATGGTAATCAAAGTGTATTACTCCAACTCTTCCAAGACACCATAAGATCTAACACCATGATTGAAAGGAATGCATAACAGAAAAAGTGTATCAGCTATGGCCTAGAAAGAGGAAACCCTCTACAAACATAGGACAAGGGAAATATCCTCAGGTTTCCCTAGAAATACACAGTGATTCAATTTCTTCTTTTTTAATGAATTGATGTGCTTGTTGAAATAGTGAACGAACTGCTCCTTCTTAGACTATTTTCAGACACAACCTGGACTACAAATACAAATGTAAATGCACAGTATATGTATATGTGTGCACACACACACACATGTACACACATACACACACACACACACACACACACACACACACACACACACACACACACACACACACACACATACATATATATGCTGATGCATGACCATCTATTAAAAACACAATCTATCAAAACGCAACTGATCAAACACAACTTGTCAGGCAGTTGTCTATTAAAAAAAGAAAGAAAGAAACATTTTTGTAGGGGTCAAGCCCCTCTGCATCCCTCACATCCCCTTCTCATTATATATACCAACTCTGGGATCGCACCACAGAGGGAAGTGTGAACACCCCAATCTCCACTGTACTGCCACTGCTCACAGAAACACAGCTGGCACATATGATCAGCTTTGCTGGCATTTTTCCAGGTATGATAAGTTAATGTTTGTAGAACAGAGTGTGTGTGTGATGTATCTTTAAGAAGCATATTGAGGGCTAAACGTATATATATAAATACCAGGCACGTGCTATACTCAGTGCCATTTTGAGAGTTCATCCAGAGAGTGACCATGTATGAATGTAATAGCTAGTTTGTAAATAAGTTACCTAAGTTAAAGTTAATAAGCTTCAATTTTGATGTGGTTGTATATAATAAAGCTGCTTGAACAGAACCCCAAAAGACTTGTCTGTTATATCCTGACTAGACGAGTGACATGGTGTCAAACTGGGATTCCAGAGATTGATATTTGGAGTTATGAGGTGCAGAGATAACAGTGAAGGAATATTTCAGCAAGAGTACAGTATTTGTATACAAGCAGCTTATTCTGACAAAGATTCATGCACCATGGCATTCATTTTGCTAGACCTAGCTGGATCAAAGGCCATTGAAAGAGAGCATGTATTTGTGTATGTACCAGCAATATATGAGGGAGAATGTGAATATCATCATATTGTTGTATAGCCTGAATCAAGGGAAGACCACGAGTGTTTGAAGTGCAAATTCAGAGACGTGTAACCCCTAGACAAATATTACATTAGAGAGGCATTCATTTTAGACAAGAGATCAGAAACCAGGTGAAACTTTTGCAGCTTATATTAGTGACCTGAGAAACAAAGCTAAAATGTGTCACTTTGGTGACTTAAAAGATGAGTTGATAAAAGACAGGCTTGTGTGTGGTATTAATAGTGCTGCTGTGAGAAAGATTTTGCTTTGTGACAGTGATTTAATGTTGAGTAAAGCCATTGAGATTTGTCAAATCCATGAAATTACAGAAAGGCACACAAGTATGCTTACAAGTGACAAGAGCATGGTTTCAGCATGCAACACATGGCAAACAGAAGCAGGCCTAAGCACATGGCAGCCACAGCCACTGCTGGTTTTCATGGGAAACTATGACATTTTCCAGCAAGTTCTATGAAAGGAGCATACTCACTGAGTCAGCAAAATCCAAATCCAGCTTTATTGTTAACTTTCACAAATTGTGGTGCCAGTCATGAGTCGAAAAGAGAGAAATGTTTAGCATTTGGTCAGCAATGCCGCATGTGTAAAAAGTGGAACCATTTTCAAATGTTTTGCAAATCAAATAAGTCTCACATGGTTATAAGAAGGTTCAGTCGAAAAAGCAAGTTGATCATATGGTGGGCTGCAGCTCTACTTTCTATGTAGATGGTGTATCAGTAATTGGTGAAAAGGTTGATGCAGTGAATTTCTTGGCAAAGAACAAAGTGTTATGTACCATCTCGATCAATGGTAAAACCACAGAGCTCAAAATAGACACTGGTCAAAGTATAATGTTATATCAGCAGACACATTTGCTAAGGTGAGAAATAATGAACAACTCAATGTGGCTAGTAGTGTGAAACTTGTTGCTTATGGAGGTGAAGAAATTCAAACAGAAGGCTCAGTAGTGCTTTCATGTTATTTGGCTAAGTACTGTTACAGCTTGTTATTCTATGTAGTCCGAAGACCTGTGCAGTCATTGCTGGGTCTCAGAGACAGTTTGAGAATGAGTTTGCTTTCTTGTACCAAAGAAGTTCATCATATAAGCACATATCCTAGTTCAAATTTTTCTGAAGCCATTTTCTCAGAATATGATGATGTTTTCAATGACAAGTTGGGCAAACTTCCAGTTGTGTATTCTATGAAGTTAGACCCAGAAGTCAGTCCAGTAGTCAGACCAGCCAGAAAAGTTCCAATAGCTATGCAAGATAAAGTCAAAGCTCAACTGGATAAAATGGTGTGGCAAGGTGTAATTTGTCCAGTTACAAAACCAACTGAATGGGTGTCATCCATGGTAGCAGCCCACAAAAAAGGCTCAGACAAAACAGAATATGTATTGACCCAAGAGATTTGAACAAAGCATTAAAGAAAACAAATCATCCAATGCATACAGTCGAGGAAGTCGCATCCCTATTACTGAATGCCTCTGTTTGTTCTGTCTTGGATGCAAAAACTGCATTTTGGCAAGTGATGCTTGATCACAAATCCTCATTACTGACCACTTGTAGCACCCCGTTTGGCAGATTTAGATTTTTGGGGATGTCATTTGGAATAAATTCTGCAAGTGAAGTCTTCCAGCACTCAACAGAGCAAATTTTTGCAGGTTATCCTTGTGCCATAATAGTAGATGATTTATTGGTTGGAGGCAATGGTGAAGCAGAGCATGACAGAAACCTTAAGAAAGTTCTAGACAATGCACGTGACATGAACTTCAAGCTCAAGCCTCTAAAATACAAATTCAGACTACCAGAAGTTACATATGTAGGTCATTTATTTACCAACACTGGCTTGAGACCAGACCCGTCCAAGCAAGCAGCTATTCTTGAGATGTCAGCACCCGATAATATTCAAGCTCTGCAGCATTTCTTTGGCATGGTCAACTATTTAGGCAAGTTTATACCAGACTTCAGTGAGTTAACAACACCTTTAAGGGCGCTAACATGCAAAAATGTTACATGGTCTTGGATGGAACAGCACCAGAAAGCATTTGAAGACCTTAAGCAGAAAATTGCCACCCCACTTTAAGGTACAATGATGTCAATAAACTAGTCACTCTTTCCTGTGATGCTTCAAAATTTGGTCTTGGTGCAGTTATTCTTCAAGAAGGCAGACCAGTAGCCTATGCATCTAGAACACTTACCCAAACTGAGATGCAATATGCTAAAATTGAGAAAGAACTTTTGGCAATAGTATTTGCATGTTCAAAGTTCCATGATTATATTTATGGTTAAGCTATTCAGATTGAAACTGATCACCAACCTCTAGTTACTATTCTAAGAAGCCTATGTATTCAACTCCAGGGAGATTACAAAGAATGATGCTCAAATTGCAAAAGTACAACTTCAAAATGGTCTGTACAAAACGCAAACTTCTTTATCTGCCTGATACCTTATCCAGATCACCCAGAAATACAATGGAACAGTTTGATGCAGAGAATTTTGACTTTGACATAATGGCAGTGCATGAATTTTCTACCATGAGACTTGATGAGCTAAGAGATCATACAAAGGCCGATCCAATTTTGCAAAAGCTCAAAACCACTACATTAATGTTGGATGGTCATCAAAGGAATCCAGTGTACCACTTGAAGTGCAAACCTACTTTCCTTACAGAGATGAGATGTTGATGGAAGATGGCATTATTTTCAAAGGTCTTAAAATTGTTGTTCCTGCTTACTTACAACATGAATATATCCAGATTTTGCATCATGGCCACCCAGGTTCCGACTCTACCAAAAGAAGGACGAGAGAACTAGCATTTTGGCCTTCACTATGAAAGAGATTGATAAAGTACTTTAATCTTGTTCAGTATGCAATAGTACTAAACCACATTTGCAAAGAGAACCACTTCAGTTGTCGAGTTTTTGAACTACCTTGGTCAACAGTAGACACTGACATATTTGAGTGGAACAATCAGCATTACTTAGCATTGGTAGACTCTTATTCAAACAGGTTTGAGATTGACTTAATACCTAATCTAACATCCACTACTGTTATTATTAAGATGAAATGTCATTTCTCAGTCCATTGTAATCCACACAGTTATTTCTGACAATGGTACTCCATTTACTAGTCAGTTGTTTCAGAAATTTGCAAGAGAATGAAACTTTGTACACATTACTAGCAGTTCAGAATATCCACAGTAAAATGGACTAGCTGAACATGCAGTACAGAGTGCAAAGCAATTACTCGAAAGGTCAAAATGTGACAATACCGATGCCTTTTTTAATTTACTTAATCTGACCTGCTCAGAGACTTCTATCCAGCCAAACTAGAACAACACTGCCTATTAATTCCAATTTATTGTGGCTTAAAGCTAAAAACAACAGAACCATCAGACCCCAATTATTCAGGAAGCGTTCTATCCAGAAGTCCAGTTATGATATATTGAGCATATGTCTTCATCTATTGAAAGAAGGAGAAACAGTGAGGATACAAACAGTGAAAGGTTTCGACAGGACTGGTTAGGTAACAGGTATATGTACTGAGCCGAGATCCTGCTTCATAGAATCTGAGGGTCTGGAGTGCAGGAGCAATCACAAACATCTTCCTCCTGCACCAGAATCGATATTCCTGTGATGCACACTCTAGATCTCAGAGTAATCCAGACAATGTTCCTGTCCACAATGTCTTACCTTCTGATTCCAACTCTGATGTGCTCCCTATATTCCTAAGGTTGAACATTCAGGAGAGACAGTTCCAGTTGCCAAGTCTAATTCTCAGTTTTATTTCACACAATTTGGTCACACTTCCACACCTTGTGTGAAATACACAGTGACTTGGACATAACTGTATATATGTACATAGTTCTGTATAAACGCATGACAAAAAGCTATTTCTATTATTTGCATGTTAACTGATATTCTCAGCATCGTATGTTTCTCAAAGAGGGAGGATGTAGAGCAGAGTGTATGTGCTGTATCTTTAAGAAGCATATCAAGGACTGAGCGTGCATATATAAATAGTACACGCATGCTATACTCAGTGCCATTTTGGCAGTGCAGCCAGTGAGTGAGCATCTTTGAATGTAATAGCTAGTTTGTATATAACTTACCTAAGTTAAAGTCAGTAAGGTCTATCGTGATGTGCTTATACATAATAAAGCTGCTTGAACAGAACCTGCAAAGACTCGTCTATTACATCCTGACTAGATGAGTGACAATGTTGAACAATTTGTCTGTAACCAATATTATATATTTATATGTAAATATAAATATCGTTGACACTTCATAATGTAGAGAGTGGGAAATATAGTATCAGAATATAGGCAGTTTATTTTACTGACAGTTCTGTTTGTCGAAAGTTCATTATGTAGACACAGGTAAATATGTCAACCTTCCTTCTTGATCCTGCGAGATTGTGGTATAACGTGGTATGGAAATTTGCCCTTTCATTGCTGTTGTGCTACCTTGGAGATATCATGGATAACAAACTCTTTTTGCATGCATTCGTTTGAGCATTTACAGTATGATGAGCCAGTCGTATATGTAGTTCCCATTGTTAGTCTACAAACATCAGCAGCTTACCTCACTGGCCAAATAGGTCGACAGAAAAGTTACTGCCAATGGTGCTTGATCTCTAGAATACTGGCATTGAGGAATTCTACTTTTCAAGGTATTTGGAGGAAGGGAGTTACAGCCCTCCTTCAAAAGCAGTGTTTTCTTTTGTACATACGGTCAGACTATGTCTTGGAACATTCACTGTGAGGTTGTTGTTTTTTTTTTTTTTTTTTGGTCAACATTTTTCACTTCAACATTTTGCACTTTGCATCTATTTTTGGTGTGCTTATGCGTAGAGGGGTGGTCATGTCAATGTTATTTGTATCGACACTGCCATTACTGACAAAAATAGTTTGAAAATGCAGTTCTTGCAATTTGCAAGCATTTGCATGCATACCTCTCAACTGTCCAAATGTTCGCAGAACGTCCAGATTTTTGCCTCATATTTTAGGACTGTACCTCTTAAAATGTTGTTTTTTCAGGGAAATCACTGGGGACTGAAGTCAGAAAATAATCACAGACACTTGAGTTTCAGACTTTGTATTCTTCAGAAAAGTGATGCTAATGCAAAATCTGTCATTCCAGCAACTTTCTAAGTTTGTAAGAGCAATAAGTAAACAAATGTCCCTATTTTTGAGCCATTGTCACCTCATTAAATACTGCTTTGTCCAGATTCCTTGCTCATACAGGATGAGAGGTATGTTTGCATGATTTTCATGTGTGACATTGCAGTATGGTGGGAAATGGGAATTTGGTCTTTCCACTGTAGTGAGATCATGAAGCTGGTATATAGACATTTCAGGAGGTGTGGGAGTATTAGAGGACTACAACAATGTTTTACTTTTAGGCTGATTTTATTTTTTTTGAGGTTGCGGTCATCGTCAAACATTTGCTAGTTCAACAACTTGACACTGATTTTATCTGCATCTCTCAATCTCTCTCTCTCTCTCTCTCTCACTATATATATATATATATATATATATATATATATATATATATATATGCATACATAGATATAACTGTGTGTTGATACTTATGGTTTACTATCAAATGACTGAAAATCAAAAGACTGAATCTCCAAAAGATTGAAAATTCCAAATATTGAATGATGGGATTTGCCCTTTCTCCACTGTTGTGCAATCTTGGAGTTGGTATATATATTTAGCAGGGGGTGTGGGGGGCACAGCCCCCCACATGAGGGGAGCAGATGGGCTTGCATCTTGCATTAAAAATGTATTCAATATTTTGAATTTTCAGTCTTTTTGGGATTCAGTCTTTTGATTTTCACTCATTTGATAGTAAACCGATAAACACACATATATACATATATATATATATATATATATATATATATATATATATATGTATATATATAGAGAGAGAGAGAGAGAGAGAAAGAGAGACGTAGATATAGATACAGATCTATAGGTATATCGATATATAAAACTATATACACACACACATATATATATATATATATATATATATATATATATATATAGAGAGAGAGAGAGAGAGAGAGAGACTGAGAGAAAGAGAGAAAGCAAGACATGACTAGTTAAATGCATATAATGCATATATGGGCAACTTTGGTGTAAGCGATTAGCCAGGATGTTTTTGGGAAGTTCATAAAAAGAAGAATACTGATACTTGAAGTACATACAAAACTCAACTCGTCAAAGATCAGGACAAGATCCAAGACGCTAGAGTTATGGGGCAGAAATCCACAGAGGTGAAACAAAACTAATTGTAAATGGAGTAGCTTGCACTGAGTCAGAAAGTATAGCAAATCTACTCACTGACAAAGTTAGCTGTAATTTTTCCCCCTTGTTCCCCCAAAAACCCTCTAAGAAAATGGCTTTGAATATAATTTGCCCAACTATAACTAGGAAACAGGTTCCCAATGAACTCTCCATGGCCAAAAACACTGTATTGATGGGCCCTGATAATATCCTAGGACACCTTCAGGACCACTGGAATGAATCTTTAACCATAGTCTCCAGACAGGCTTCTTACCAAGAAACAGGAGGCTGCAACTATTATCACTCTACACAAGGTTGCGCCATCTATGCCCCCTCCCCCCAGTAACTAAAGACCCATAATCTAACTAGCTTCATATGCAAGGCCATGGAATTAATTATCATGGAAATGATAAACAACAACAACAACATAGAAACTCTTCAGACATGGGACCCATCCCAGTTTGATTTTGTCATGGGCAGGTCATACTGACTCAGTCTGGTGGACCTCTTTGAGAATGCCACCAGAGAAATAGGTGAGACAGTTATTTCAATCACTTACCAAGAACTGGTCAAGGGATTTGACACAGTACACCATTCAGGAATTGTTGCCAAACTCATAATATTAGATATAAACCCTTATGACACCCACTGGATGGACAACTGGCTCACAGATAGGACTCAAGAAGTAGGGTGGGGGTTCTACCTCTACAAAGAGACTGGCCACTACTGGAGTCTCTCATGGCTCTGTGCTGGGTCAGCTCCCTTTTGGGAGGTGCTTAGGATTTCCATCTCTCTTCCCCCCTTGGCTGACCTGGTGTGACTCAGATTGAACTCTACAGTTCCCTACAAAACGGTGTCTACAGGACTGCAATCAGTTTCTCTCAACATTTAAACAGATTGAACTCTACAGTTCCCTACAAAAGGGTGTCTACAGGACTGCAATCAGTTTCTCTCAACATTTAAACAGAGTAGGTTGCACACACAAAAAGCATTTGTTAAGCTTTCACTTACAGTGCTGTGTAATTAAGCAGGTCACCATATTGGTCAGCCATAGGGCTCTTTTTTTCTACTTGAGTGGTTGCCTCCTTCCCCTGTAACTTAAGTAAATCGACTCTTACATTAAGAGCTGTAATACTTACCTTATAGCTTTAGGACACCTTAGGAAACCTTGTAAACTGCAAGAGCCCCGCTAGGTTCGCCCTCGCTACGCTTGGGCTCTCTTCACTCCCCTCCCTGCCCCCAATTTCCTCCCGCCCCCAGTACCTCTAAATTTAAAGTAATATAGCCACTCCCCCACTTTCTAGATCCTATCTGCTTTCATCTGGGATAATTCCACACACCCGCATTCTACTACCTACATTTTAATAGCACCTATTAGCTTTCATCTGGCATTCTCCCATCCCCCTTCCAGTACCTTTACCTCACCACTCTATCTTCTGGTGTTGCATCACCAGGTAAAACAGTTCCTTACCTCACTAGCTGAATCACAGATAATGATATACTCCTCTTTACTACCCCTCTTGTTCACACCATACCTCCTTACCTTGTATGAAAACCAGTTTCTCACGGGATTTCAGGTCCCAAAAGGCCATACTATCACCCCAGCTGTAAATCCTTCCACCTTCAACCATACTTACAGTACCAGATCCTATCCAACATCTTGTTCAGTCTATCAACATCTCAACCCCAGACACATTAGCTCTAGATCCAAACACTACCACAAACTAATAAACAAATTCCTGAAGTTCATCACCAAGTATAGACTCAACCTAATACTTGGTGGTGATATTCACCCCAACCCTGGCCCACTCACTTCATATACACATACCCTCTCTACTTGCAATCTAAGCTACAAACCTACAATTAATAGGCCAACTAACTCTCTCCTAGTCTGTCATCTCAATATTAGAAGCATTAATAACAAGGTACATGAATTGCATGCACTTCTGGATGTCCACTCCCCTGAGATTCTCTGTTTATCTGAAACCTGGTTAAAACCTAACACTAAAGACAATGAAGTGTTACCACCTGGGTACAGCATACACAGGCTGGATCGTGCTTCGAGGAAGGGGGGTGGGGTAGCTGTACTCTATAAATCTGAGTTGAATGTCACCATAGATGTAATACAACCACCTCAGATTAATAACTCAGAGATTCTTGCCACCAAATTGCAACTTAATAAAAATAAATGCATTAATATCATCTGTATGTACATTCCCCCAGGTAACAATATATCTACATTTGAAGATATCCGGCACTGGCTATCATGTCACTACCCCCAAGAAACCCTACTACTTGGAGACTTTAACATAGACTGGGGCACCTGTTCCTCAGAATCCCCAACCACCCATATTAACCTGCATGCCTTTACACAAATTATATCCACCCCTACCAGGATAGGTAAACCCAACCAAAAAGAAAGTATACTTGACTGGGTACTCATAAATAGTCACCCCCAACTGTACACCTCTGGTACTCTCATTAATGGCCTAAACGATCACCTCCTCACATATGTAATTAAGCACAAAACCATTAATTCCCAACAACCCTTACGCAGAAAGGTTAGAAACAATAAAAACTTTGACCCTGCCAAATTCCAACAAGAACTAAACTCATGTAATTGGTCTATTCTAAAACACCTCCCCCTAGAGGAAGCAGTAGCGTACTTTAACAACAAATTCCTTGAGATCCTTGATTTGCGTGCACCTGTTCGTTCAAAGAGAACCAAGGCAAAAACTGCACCATGGCTTTCTATAGAGTCTAAACTCAAAATTACCCTTAGAAACAAAGCATGGGCTTTATGGCGTTCTTCTAAAGACCCTCAAGATCACATTAAATACAGGCAATCCAGGAACGAAACCAAAAAATCAATTTTACAAGACAAAAAACAATACTACTGTAATTTACAGACAGTAAATCAAAATAACCCTCAGAAGTTTTGGGCAGGATTAAATAATCTACTACATCCTGGACAAACTTCAACCCCAATCCCTGCTGCTACTATTGATAAAACCCCTGAAGATGTTTCTGATAGTTTTAACCAATTCTTTACTGAGACAATTCAAGCCCTAGCTAGCTAACTACCTCCTAGCTCCCCTGGTCCTGAAAGTAGCACCCCTAGAAACCTACTCGCGTTCAGCTTCCAACCAGTCGCCACTTCACTTATCCGTACCTTGATCAAAACATTAAAACCCACTACACTTTCTGCTGATCAACTCCCTGCCGAGTACCTACAAAAATCAGCTGATGCTATTGCTTACCCCGTCTCAATACTAATCAATTGAAACGTAGTAGAAGCTAAAATTCCCACCATCTGGAAAATATCCTATGTAATCCCACTTCACAAAGGAGACAGCTCTACTGAATTCTCCAATTATAGGCCAATAGCTATACTCTCTCCACTTGCAAAGATTATGGAAAAATGTATTCATAGACAACTCATGCACCACCTAATCCAGAATCACCTTATGGCAGACACTCAGCATGGCTTCCATCCTCATCACAGCACTACTTCAGCCCTCCTAGCCTTTATCAACACCATAAACCATAATCGCAACAATAATTATATATCCTCAGCCCTCTTTTTGATCTTTCCAAGGCATTCGATATGGTTGATCACCAACTTTTAATCCACACCCTGCAAACATTCTGTCTAGATACTGGAGCCCTTCAATGGTTTCAATCCTAGCTGAATGGTCGACAGCAGGCTGTCCTCTGGCAGAACAAACTCTCTAACCTTCTACCTAACACCCTTGGAGTACCAAAAGGCTCTATTCTAGGGCCCTTGCTGTTCTCCATCTTCATTAACGACCTTTATACTGTCATCCCAAAAGTCAGCTGTATCCAATATGCTGATGACTCTACTCTGATTTGCACAGCCACATCTCCAATAGAGTTATGGTCAGCTACCCAGATCACCTTTAATACAATAGAAAACTGGCTTTCTGAACGTTGTCTGATCCTAAATCCCAAAAAACCTAAAATGCTGTTATTTTCACCAACACATAGGTCTACCGCTTTCACCTTTACCATAAAATCAAATGATGGCACAATATTCTCCCCTGACTCATCTACAAAACTATTAGGTGTCATCATAGACAATAATCTAAAATTTGACCTACATGTTAACCAAACTATCAAAACCATCAATAAAAAACTAGGGTCACTTTACAGAATAAAAGCCTTCCTAACCCCTCCAGCTAAAATTGCCATAGCTCAGTCTCACCTTCTTTCAACCCTTCTGTATGCATCCCCTCTACTCTCGAATTTAAACAAGACTGTCCTTAACAAACTCTCAATTTGCTACAACCACATTGCCAGGTTTGCCACTGGGCTGCCTTTTAGGACACATCATTGCATCAATCTAAATCAGCTTGGGTGGCTTGAACTACCCAGCCTAATCCAGTATAACCAACTGATTATGGCCTATAAAATCCTCTATAATCCGAACAATACTCCTGCAGTTAAAAATATTATCACCCCCTATAACAATCCTAGACCGCTTTGATCCTCTAACAAACTACTAATTCAGAGTAGCAAAATTAATAACACAGCCGGTGATTCTCTCTTTGCAAACTCTGTAAGTAGATCCTGTAACTCTCTTCCAGCTGATATTACCTTACTTTCCACCTTAGGTCAATTTAAAACTAGACTCAAACAACATTTGTCACTTAACTGGCTATGTCAATGTATCAAGCCTGGCTAACTCTCTCTAGAATGTGTAAAAAATCTGTTAACCAGTTTACTGTGTAATTTAATTTAATCTTGACTTGCGCTCAGGATTAACTGTAACCTGTGGAACTTGTTTAATTTGCTTACTTATGTAATCTCTGTAAATAGTCTGTAATATGTAATGCTGGTATTATGTAATGCTGTATCTGCTTACCCTTGGAGCTTTTCTCCCCAGGCCTCCGCTGAAAATGGACATGCATCCAGTCGGACTATCCCATTCAACAAATGTAAAATAAAATAAAATAAATAAATAAAATCTACTTCTCTGAAGAAAGACCATTGTGAGGGCTTCTGGCTTCCCATGTCAACAGATAACTGCAAACTAGATACAGTTATATAATCCCCCAGTGACACAAATATCCTCCAAGAAGCCCTAACTAGGTCTAATAACTTTTGACAGAGCCATAATCTACAACTTTGTACCAAAAAATGCATAACTGTATCCTTTGGTAAACTAACACATTGATAAAACACCCCTAAGGGAAGACCTGGTAGTCAGGGATTTGGAAACATACGTAGACGGATCTATGTCTTGTAGCTGAAGTATGACAACTTCGAATGTGATATGGTCGTAACCATAAGTTCGAAGTTGTCATACTTTGATTGCAAAAAAAAAAACAAAAAGAACGTACCTGAGGGTTGTAAGCAGGGAGGTAATAAATTTTCCCTTTACTACACTGTACACGAACTCGGAGTTGGTATATTTATAGAGCTGGCGGTGTGAGGGGTGCAGGGGCAACTTGACCCCTACATACAACCTTTTATTTTGTTTTCCCCTTTTTTTTTTTTTTTTTTTTTTTTACACAGTCATGTTCTGTAACTTTGGACATATGTGTTCGTACCTATGGTAGTCGAAATTACGGAACTTTGACTATGTGATATAGACCATACGTAGATGGTAAACTGACCTTTAACTATCATCTGTTTACAGTAGTAAGGAACTCATACTATGTTGCACAACTTGTGAGCAAAAGTATAGGATCTAAGTCCTAGGATGTTATTGTTCCACAGTTCTCAGCTCTCATGAGACCAATAAAATAGTATGACTCCCCCTTCCTATGTTCCCGACCAGGCGCATACACTCTGGAACATCCACAGAAGTTGCTCACAAAAACATGCACGCATAAACAACATGTCCCAAAGTCTATTTCCTGTACACTGTGCCTACTGACTGCTGAGAGGCAATCTGTGCCTGGCCTACAGTGCCTCTTTTGATCTAACTTTGACGGACCTGCTGCATATTTGCAAAACAAATAGCATCAGAATGATCAGATCTAGGGATCTAAACCTCATCTGTGCATACCTTTCAACTGTCCAGGTTTTCGCACAATGTCCATATTTTTGCCTCCTATTTTTGGTTTGGTTTGTGCGTGATTTTCTGAAAAATCAGTAAGAAATGAAGGTACTAAATAATGGCATGCATTTGAGTTTGAGAATTCATATCGTTTAGAATATGCAGTCTAACATGAAACCTGCTATTCTTGCAATTTTCTAAGTTTATAAGAGCAATATTTAAGATTTGTCCCTATTTTGGGGCCTTTGTCATCCCATTATTTTAGGCTTTGTCCAGACTTCTTGTTCTAAGAAGTTGAGAGCTATGCACCTTCGACATAAATAACATATGTTGGGGGGACAAGTATGCATCTCAGTGAGTATCCCTTCTCTAGAATGGGCTTCCCATTAATGTAAAGTAGAATTCTTGCTTAACCTAATTCAAGTGTAACTTGGACCAGTGGATGAGGAGTCAGAAATTTGCCGCTTGTCTGGAACCTGTCTCTAATAGACAGAGGTGGCTTGTAAGTGCTACAGCAGACAAGTCCAGGCCTACATATATCCCTTAAAATAAGCTTGGGTACCAAAATTGTCAGGTATATTTGGAAAGCATGGCTAGATTTAAAAAGGCCCTTGGGGCACTAGCCTACACCTGTGAGATTATGAACCTGTGCAGCACAATAAACTGTTGTTATGGAGATGTCTGATGTAACCAGCACAGTTTATTAGTGCCACTATTCACACCACAGCAAACAGTTTAATTAATAAATAGCTGGATGACATAAGGGAAACACAGTGCAATGTGTGAAGGGAAAAGGGTAGCAGCAGCAATGTGCTTATTTCTACATCAGCAACAAATGGTGTTTGGTCAAAGTACATATATGGATTTTATGAAGCATCAGAAAGTAGACATTTTATAATACAATTATAATGGATATGTTATTTTGTACAGAGAAATATACTAAAATAAGTTTAAATGTCTTATGCAGTTCGAGCTTTTATAGAAAGATTGGGTCTTAACTCATTACATACGAGTGATGCCTCCAGGTGCATCTGCAGTTAACTCTTACTGATGCTTCTAGGCATCAAATATTGCTTGTTCATATTTGCATCAATAATTCCAAAACCAAACTATGTACAAGATTTTAAAATATTTCATCTTAAAGTTTACACAATGGCAAACTCAAACTGCATTAATATTTTACCTCTGTCTAATGCAGGTAAAGAGATATTAATTGCTGTTTTTTATTTTTTATTTTTATTTTACAGTTTGTTTACCAGGATAGTCCACTGGGCTGAAGGAGCCCGTTTTCAATGGAGTCCTGGGGAGAAAAGATCCAACAAGGTTAAAACAAGTGATAAAGTAATTAGACAAACACACCAACAAAATGTTACAAAGTATACACAATTTGTAAAAACTGAAGTATACAGTGACATAAGAGATGTACTAACAAAATAAATGATAGTATAAAATGCTTTTATAGGGCAATCAAAGGTACTATTATTTATATATATATATATATATATATATATATATATATATATATATATATATATATATATATATATATATATATATATATATATATATATATATATATATATATATATATATATATATATATATATATATAGTCTACACAAGTGAACTTCTCAAGTCAGATTACAAAAGAAACAAGAAACAGAGAAAAGGGAAATTACTGACTAATAGGTAGACTGAAGATATAGGTATGGAAGGAAGAAGTAAGGAGCATAGATATAGGTAGAAAATTAGGTAGGAAACTAGACAGTGGGGATCAGAGCTGTAAAATTAAAAAAGAGAGGTAGGCAGGGTGTGGAGACGTAGAGGAGAGGGATCATAGTTATGAGAAATTAGAGAAGAGAGATAGGTTGGATATGGTTAAGTAGAGGAGAGTCAGGAGAGGTGGGAGCAGGAGCATTCCCAGAGGGATGAGAGGTGGGAATGGAGCAAGGTTTTGAAGGTGGAGTGGTTGTCGGTGGTACAAATTTGTGGAGGAAGGAAATTCCAGAGTCAGGATAGAAAGAAGGACACAAGGAATTTGCCTGGAGTTCAAGCAGGATTGTGTACTTCTAGCAGGTTTTGATTGTTTGACCTGAGTAGTCTATCAGGTTGATACAATTGGAAGGAGGAGTCAAGGGAAGGACAGAGAAAGGGTTTAAAAATAAGTTTATGTGCATAAGAAAGTTGGATAAAGGAGAGATGATGGGGTAATTCAAGCCAATTTAGTTTGCAAAGGGCATTACAGTGGTGAGTGGAGGATTTGGCACCAGTGGCAAACTTTGAGATTTGGTTATAGCAGGAAGCTAGTTTAGTCTTTAGACCAGATTGGAGATTAGTAAGGAGGGGGCACCATTCAAGAGGGAGGGTATGAGGTAGGTGGTAGAAAGAACATGTTTGGTTGAGGGAGTAAGGAAGTGGTTGTGACGGTAGAGTAAACCTAGTTTTTGGTGGGCTTTCATTATATTTGTTTGGAGATGCATGTCAAATTTAAGATGTTTGTCAATAGCAACACCTAGTAGCTTTGTATGGGATACACTTTCTATAGAGGTCCTGTTTTGGCTAGTTAAAGAGAAAGAGTTCTTGTCAAGTTTAGTATACTTTGAGGGGGTGAATATCATAATTTTAGATTTGGAAGCATTTAGCACTAGATTATTGTTTAACATCCAGTTCTCAGTTGATAGGAAGGCTTCTTGGGTTAGTTTCTGTAGTATGGGGAGGGTTTCAGCAGAGCAGATTATCTTAGAGTCATCTGCATACTGGATGAGCTTGGCATTAGGCATACACTGGTGGAAGTCATTTATAAATATATTAAACAGTAGAGGGCCTAATATGGTCCCCTGTGGTACACCATTGAGGGTGTTAAGGAAATGGGAAGTACAGATGTTTCCACTTGACCATTTGCTGCCTATTGTAGAGGTAACTGGAGAACCAGTTGATAGAGGAGGTGGACAAGTTAAGATGATAGTTTAGACAAGAGGAGGTGGTTTGAAATTGAATAGAAGGGCTTGGATAAATCGAGTAGGAGGATAGATACAATACTGCCAAAGTCACGTGTGGAACTGACAGTTTTGAGGAAGGAGAGTAGTGCAGTGGTGGTGCTGAGTCCAGGCCTGAGACCATGTTGTGTGGGGGTAAGGAGATGGTTAGCAAGTAGGTAGGGTAGTAGTTGTAGATGAATGCATTTTTCTAAGATTTCTGAGACAGGGGAGAGCATGGCAATTGGCCGGAAGTTAGAGATTTCAGTAATGTTTCCCCATTTATGAAGGGGACTAATAAAGGCTTTCTTCCAGAGTATTGGTACATAGGATTCTTGGATTGACTGGTTTATTAGGAAGGAGATGGGGAAGGCTATGTTGTTGGCAGTTAGCTTAAGAAAGTTAGATGGAAGGTCATCAGGGGCATTTGAACATGGCTACAAATTATATATGAGTTTCTTTATGGTAAAGATAGGAACAGGTTGAAGAGTGAAAGGATGGATTTGAGAAGTTTTTTTGCTTGAATAGGGTGAATTAGGGGAGATAGGAGATTGTGGGCTAGGTGTATTGTTTGTAAAAGATGTAGTGAGTTTAGCTATAGAGTAAATGAAAAAGGAGTTAAATTGGGTAGCTACGGAGAGATCAGAGGTGTGAGAGTCAGGGCATGGGTTTACTTTTTTACCAGGATAGAGGAGGGTAGAGATGTTATTCCAGAACTTTTTAGGGTTAGTTTTATGGTTGTTTTGTAGTAAAGAGTAATAGGAGTTTTAATCACAGGCTATATGTTGTTTGACTTTGTTTCGAAGTTGCTTATAAGCAGTTAGGAAGGGAGAAGATTTGTGTTTCTGGCAGTTTTTCCATGCTTTGTCCCAGGGGTGCATGAAGGTTATAGTCTCTTTGGTTATCCAGGGGGCTGTATTGTATTTAATTCCTTTAGTTCTAATGGGAGCATGTTTCTATGATATTAATTTATATAGAAACAATGTTCACATTTGTCTAAATATCTCAACAACGAAGTTACACACAGAGAACTCCTTGGCCTCATGTGAAAGTTTTCAGATAGATGAATAAAATGCTGCTGGCAGTATGTGTGTATCTTGAGGGGTTACTGAGATTTTATACGTTGTTTACAGAATGTTACAAACTTAATAGATATTGTGTTTACTGTGAGTTATAAAATTCAGTTTAAAACCTAGAACCTAAAGAATACTACTGCTATAAAAATAGTTTGTGCTAAATGGTTTGCCATTTATAGTACTTTCATAACCACTATGATTCCAGAGATATGAAGATTTGTTTGAAATGTGAGGACATAATTTGAGTCTGTCAAAAGGCTTGGGCTCCGCCCATTAGTGCAAACTTCCTGAGCTCCATTGGAGTGAATGAATTAATAGCTCCATGTACCAACAATTCACCTTTACTACTATTTTCCAGTGTTGCAGCTATTATGTATCCAAGCATTTTAAAAGTAAAGTAACACACATAAATAGTATTACAAGCTGGTTAAATAAATATTGTGTCTTGCCAGAACCAGAGCCATTATTGAATACGTTTGTTATACTGGGAGATGCACAGATATGAGATGAGAGTGATTACAGAATATGTTGCATATCTCCCTCATAGATTATTGGCTAAGGCCCTAATATTTTAAATATATAGTCTTTTATGAAATTTCCAAGATAGTCAGTTTATGGGCACTTTGTTAAACAATTGTCTCCTGTGGTGCAAATCTTTTTAACTTAAATTGAAGGTACTTTCATAAGTCATATTTTGGATTGCACAAATTTAGTACTGTAGTTCAGGTGAAAGCAGTCTATAGTAAGAATGTTTTAAAGTTTGAGCTCACAATGTGAAGCACTGGCAGAGACAGTGATATTTATTTAAAGTAAAAAAAAAATCAAGTTTTACTGGCTATGTAGAAGAGCTGCCATGATTACAGTTTTTTTAATAAACTTTTTATTTTCTGAATCTGTGTCAATTTTTTTTTTTTTTTTTTATCTTTTGATGATTTTTTTTTAGGACCACAAAAAAGATCACTGAAAGTTAAGGAACAAAAAATAGCTTTATACTTTTAAAATACCACACACAAAGCATTCCTTTCTTAATGCTCGTACTGAACTAACCTCTCCATTGTTATCTGCAAATCGTGCCACCTCTTTGACACCACTTGCCTACGCTTAGGGTGGACTATTAACACTGTCCTGTTCTTGGCACACCGCTGGGTCAGAGTCAGTAATGAGGAGAAGAATTGCTGACAGCGAGATTGTGAAGTCAGACAGGCTGAAGAGATCAGTGTGGCCTGCAGTGCTTTCATCCCACAAATGGAACACATACATAGCACTGACAACTAGAAATCTGATTGGTCAGTTTGTACATCTATACAGTACTGCAAGAACTGCCTGAATTTTTGAGAGAACTGGTAAAAGAAGCACAAGAAAGATGCTTGATTCAGTAAAGTCATATGCATTGTAGAAACAAGATGTGGTGGTTATTTTATTTTTAAGAAACTCATTCAGGTTAAACAAGTGTTATAATTTCAAAAAGAAGAGTATTACACTAAATTTGTTGCATTACAGTAAACATCATTTCATTGAGAAAAAGAGTTTAAGCTCGGAAAGTTAAATGGCATAAATTTGCTGATCATGCATATAGTACAGAGAAAATAGAGGAATGCCAGAAGTAAGCAAAAACTTAAATGAAATCCAGATGTCATGTGATAAATGCACATTAAAGGAATTTATAAGAGGACATGTGACCTTGCCTGAATATTTTTTCTTCTTACTTGGAATTCTGGTAGTAACTGAATTAGCATGCAATTATAAAAAATGAAGAGCAAGCATCATGATGCAAAGGGATAAAGCCTTGACTATGGCCTGGGCAACCTGGGTTCAGCTAGTAGCTCAGGCATCTGAAACACTGTTAGGAGAAAGTGGGCATTCCCATCCTTGTAAAAGGGTTTGTATTTGCACATAAAACTACAAAAAGCTTCAAATTGTACAGTCCACAAAACTTGTCTGCAAAATCCTATGCCACACAGCTGTCCACACAAACAAATCTTGTTAAACCAAAAAAAAAAAAAAAAAAAAAAAAAGAATACTGCTCCACAGGAAAATATTTTTAGTACTTTCATTCATTTAATCTTGAACTTCATCAGAAATTAAATAAAAAGACACACCTCTAGGTTTAATAAGGTTACTGTGTCCGTGTACATGGCTCCCCCTTGGCAGTGGGCCATATATATTAAACACGGTGCGTTGCTGAGTAAGAGCTGTGGGACATGGTTATTGAATCAGTGTAGAGAGTGTGGTGCTAAATATGTCTGCAGATGAGTAACACACCCTCTGCTCTATCCAATAGGAGTATACCAATGTATTTTTTTTTTTTTTTATAAAAAAGTATGTTTGCATGGTGTGGCATGGAGTGCAGCAGTGCTTAGGGGCACAGAGACACCAGACATCTAAAAATAGAAACCAGATGTATTTAATTATTTATGTAAAGGTCAAGTTTAAGTATAGCTGACAGGGTTTTCACAGTGTGGTGCTCAGCACTGATAAAGTTGTCTCAGAAGTATATGTAAAGGCATAGCATACATTTCACACATCCAGGTAGCTAAGTGGTTAGTTATGGCCTCATGTGCAGTAGGTGCAGGGTTGGAACACATAAAAGAGCATATTAGCATTTTTGTTAGAAATACAAAATTATGCAAATTATTTTTAAATAGTGGTCTGCTGCACTCAGCTAAGCTATGATAAGACCTGCTAAGACCTGCTAAGCACTGCATAATGCTAATGTTTATGCATTGCTTGATGGGTTTGTGCATTGCTAAGCAGTGCCAAGCAGATGGGTTTTTGTGATGCTCTGATGAGCTGTGCTGGTTTGCACACTGCTAAGTGACACGCCACATTTTTAAATATTGTCCAATGGCATGTAAAGGTTGGAAAACAGGCTATATTAAGCCCAATAGGTGGGAATACAGCATAATCTGTTGGAGTTGCTACTCTGAAGGGTAGAATGGCAAGTGTTGGAGAGGGTTCGCACTTTTGGGTGCAGCATTGGGGCATTCAGGATTCCAGAGTCATGGTTGGACTCCTTGTAAAAAACATGAGGGCCGACTTATGCAGGGAGGTTACCTGGGCTCAGAGTGCCAGGAGGTAGTCTGGGACCGGCTGGCAAAGGACCTCACCAGTGCAACTGGTATACCATATACGTATGGTATACTATATATATATATATATATATATATATATATGTATCTAGTAACCATATATATAAACTTCTTAAACAACTCAAACCTATCAGCCTTGCTGCAGATAATTTACCATCAGAATTCCTTAGAATTGTTGCTGAAGTTATTACATACCCCATATCAATCCTTATCAGTCCCTCCATTGCCAAAAGCTATGTCCCACTTTTCTGGAAAATCTCCATCACTTCCCTGCATAAAGGTGGATACTCCAATGAACTCTCAAACTACAGACCAATTGCCATCCTTTCACCCGCTCTAAAATACTTGAGAAATGCATTCATACCCAACTTCTAAATCAGCTTCAAGCCAACAACCTTTTGTCCCATACTCAACATGGTTTTCACCCCCACCATAGCACTACAACCACCCAACTAAGTTCTATGAACACCATAAATCAATACAGAAACCAAAATAAAGTCATCTCTGCTATTTTTCCTGATCTCGCTAATGCCTTTGACACAGTTTCACACTAGAAACTACTATCAGAGCTAGCCACTTTTAACATTGGCCACGCTACCGTATCATGGTTTCACAGTTACCTAACTAAAAGTCAACAAGCTATCATATTTACTCCCTGTTAATACTGGAGTTCCACAAGGTTCCAAATTAGGTCCCCTCCTTTTCAACATATTCACTAATCAATTACATAATTCCACTGCTCTGGACTCATTTATTCAATATGCAGATGATTCTACCCTCAGAAGTAATGCATCTTCACTCACACAGCTAGAGGATATCACACATCAATCCTTTCTACAAGTAGAATCTTGGCTAAACAAATCAAAACTTATCTTGAATCCAAGCAAGACCAAGCTCATGCATTTTCTCCCCACCAAATCATTCATACCTTCATCCTCTTTCCATATATATTCCTCTAACAACACGTTCATAACCTCCTCCTCACAAACTAAGCTACTAGGTGTTATCATTGATAGCAAACTGAAATTCAACATTCACATATCTCAATCCATTAAGAAAACACATATTAAACTTGTCTCTTTACCACATTAAGATATTTCTTACAATCCAAGCCAGATTGGACAGTACCAGAACTCACCTACTATCTACTCTATTCTATGTCTCTCCTAACTTTACTACACTTAGCAAAACTTCTTCTTTCGTCTTTTCCCGGTTAGGGGTCGATACAGCAGATCACCTGTCTGCTCATGATTGGCAGTGGAGTTTTTACGGTGTCGAGTTGCCAGACCGGTGCCCAACCTTCCACAGAAGACACACACTCATACCTAGGGCCAATTTAGAGTGTCCAATTCACCTACAGCATGTCTTTAGGATGTGGGAAGAAACCCACGTGACCACAGGGAGGACATGCAGACTCTGCACAGAAGGCATCCCAGCCGAGGATCGAACTGGAGAATGTCTTGCTGTGAGGTGACAATGCTAACTGCTGCACCACTGTGGCTACCAACTACACTTAGCAAAACTGGACTTTCCAAACTTGAATCCTGTTATAGGTTCATAGATTAGTACTATGCTAACTGCCCTTGTGAGCCATCTGAAGCCTAGCCAATTACCCCTTGTGAGACTCAAACCCTGCACCTTGTGTTTGTAAGGCAAACACCTTAACCACTACACTACCCTCCCAAACCTTCAAAGAAAATAGCCAAGTTTGCCACTAATTCTCCACAAAGGCCTCAACATTGCTCCTCCTTACAACAATTAAATTGGCTAGAACTCTCCCGACACCTGATCTATACCCAACTCATTATTACCCACCACTTAGTGTACCAGCCAGACAGAATCCCAGCATTGCAACAACTACTCCAACCATACAGAAATATTTGTCAACTCCGTTCTATACATAAAACCCTCCTGCAAGTCTACAAAAGCAACAACAATGCTGGTGCCTTCTATTCCCACCACATCTCTAAAATCTGGAACACTATTCCCCAACATATTTTAAACATCACAGCCATAACTATATTCAAGAAACACCTAAAAGACTATCTATATAACATCTGGATCTGCACCTGTATCACCCAGGATAACCTCTCCGCTGTATGACTTATTCCCCATCGTGTGAAACTATGCTTACATACCTGATATATTCACTTCTTCCATCTACTCTTTCTGTTTTTATACTAACCTGATTAAAAAAGATAAACATACTTTCAAATACCTTCCATGAAAATATAAAGAACTCATCCTTCTTATACAATTTTTATGATATTTACATGTCATTGTATACTATTACTTATTTCTATCATTTTGATGTTGTACCTAAGATGCCAATTGTACATTTGTATTTTTTCTTTTCATATTAATGAATGTGTTCCTTTTATATTAATGTCTATGTAAATTGTATTTCTGGAGCTTTTCTCTCCAGGCCTCCACCGAAAATGGGCTTACACCCAGATGGACTATCCCAGTTAACAAATGTAAAATAAATAAATAAACTGGTATCCTCCACACAAGTGAGCAATGCCGTCTCCACCATGACAACCTGAAAAGATGGAAGGGGGCTATCTTGGACACCTGGGTCCAAGAATTCTGGGCCAGGAATGTCCCACATGTATGTAAGTACCATTACCTGTGTTTCACCAATATGTAATCTTGAATGTGTGCTAAACTTGTATGCATAATGGTGTCCTTCTCTCCCAACTGCTGCAGAGAAGAGGGCTTGCAACATCAAGGCACATACCGGGTGCTTGGCCAGGTTGTGCCATGAGTGTGGTGAGAACAGATGTATTTTGCTATCTATAGTCAAATAAGCAAGAAAGAGTAAAGCATTAACTGTGGTTAGGTATATACAGTAAAGATCATATTGCAGTGAATGTGGACTTACACCTGTACTGCAAGATGTGCAGACTGCCAACTGTAGAGCTGTAAGCAGGAAAGACTAAAGCATTAACTGTAATAAACTGTTATATGCAATAAAACTTAGTAGTGCAATAACTGTGAAATTACAGCTGTGTTGCAACACCTGCATAATGACAACTGTTGTGCAATAAAAACATAAAATTATATCAGTAACTGATTGAAGATTTCTCTAATAAAGTCTGCTGTGCGATGACTGTGGCAGTAGGGCTGTTTTTCTAAAAATAAATTATTAAAACTGTTCTGCAATAAAAACTGAAATAGTATCCATACCTGCATGAAGGTATGTCTAATAAAGTCTGTTGTGCTATAGGACTGTTTTGCAAGAAATCTATTATTACAAGTGCTCTGCAATAAAATCATGAAACAGTATCAGTACCTACATGAAGGTAGGTCTAATAAAGTCTGCTGTGCAATAAGTGTAGGTTCATAGTTGTTTTGTAAGAAATCACTTATAACAACTGGTCTGCAATGACACATGGAGAAATAGCAATAACACCAAGTCAATTTGTACAGCAGGAATGTCTTGTCTTTACAATTGCATGTCAGCTACAAGCATTCAGGTTGTGATGTATGGTGGTGCAGACAGGTATAACAGTGCACTAGTTGTATACTGCAATTAATAACCCATGATCAGATATTGGTTGTTGACATCACAGATATTTCAACACACTGACAATGTAATGTGCACACCTGAATTGTATGCATTCACATATACTTTACGTAGTATCTCTGTTATGCTTGAATGTCATGCATGTGTGTTCAACTGTCACTGCAGTCAAGTATAAAACTGTACCACTATTATCAGGTCATATTCTGGTGCCAGGTGAGCTCTAGGCAAATATCAGTCAGCAATCCCTAGTCACTCAGTAGCTTAGGTTGCTAAATGCTGTGTATGAAGCATATTTTTGCCACGCACAGACCAAGGTTTGAATGCAGTGTTATGTAGATCTAAATATTACAGTATCAGTTACATAATTTTTACAGATATTCTCTCCACGGGAACTAAAGATAAATGGGTGAGGTAGCCCATTAATGAGTACATTATTGTGTATTAACATGTCACAGACTGCTACAATCATTACGAGGAATGTGAAAACACCCATGAAAAACAGGAAATAAGTGTAATAATAATAACATAAAATAAAATAAAATAAAATGTGCAAGTGCGGGTATTGCTGCATGCCTGGAGTGTGTGTTAAAGGTAGCTGCAATCAAATAATACATTTCATGCAGATGTCCTCTTCTGTCAGTGCTATTGGGTTCTATCCCTATTCCTAACAAGCAAGGCATGATAGTTGTTTACTGTCTGTACTGTACACATACATGTCTCTCAAGTGTCACATTGTCACGGAATGTAATTACTGTTGCATAATCCCTCTGTCACAGACATATCATCGACAAGATTATGTAAATAGCAAAGTAACACTACATCAGCCCACAGTATACCTTGGTAGTAATATAGGTACACCTGGTGTGCAAGTGTTCTGTGCAGTTATTCACCTGCAGTTATTACTGCTTGCCCCATACTGTCCCATGTGGATAGCTTGAGAGGTATGTACATGCTACAGCAGCTATAGGGCACTTTTATACATAAAGAAAAGACAGACTTGTAGAATAGCTAGAAATACTGTTGTCAACTATATAACCTAGAATGGTATTAATGGACTGTATTTTTCTCTGTCTCTCCCCAACCCTTATCTTCATATATTTATTATTGTTAGGCATTGGTTATGGTTTACAATTAAAATAGGTTGTTCCATGTACTTTATTTTGGGGCATGTGTTTTATTATTGTTATGTATTACAATGGTTGCATCTTAACATATCTTGTTGAATTACCGATTCTGTTGGCCATATGCCGTAACTGTTACTGGAATGCTGTTAATATACTGCCTGTTCTGATATTCATTGTTCTGTTTCACATAATATGCATTGAAATATAATGGGGTTATCTCCAGTGTTCTGGTATGCTATTATTACTAAAATGGTTTTGTGCATAACTAACTTAAATGCACTATTTCACCTCCATATTTACCGCATGTTGGGGTAGGCCAGTTCCTGCTGATCCCTGTTCCCTACTTCAGCTGGCCATGGCTACAGATACCAGCACATCTGGGACACAAGCCAGTGGTGCCCCCTCTGCTGGCCCTACATGACCTTTGGGTGGAACTGCATCAGGGGACAGGGCCCAACCCCCCCCCCCCCGGGAGCAGTTAGAAATGCATAAGTCACCCAGGATTGACTACTGGCCATGGTGTGCAGGATTCTTCATAGGAGTTATGAACAATGCCTGCGCTGGCTTGAGGGCAGACTCAACAACCTGATGGGGCCTGCTTGGCCTGGCATCCACCATCCAGCAAAGCCATGTTTGGGGCAGTGAAGGAGCAGGGTGGACTGCTTATGGGTGGAGACCTCAGTCATGCTGCTGCCATCTGGTGGCACATGCACAACACCATCCCCATCCAAGGTGTTTACCCTCCTCATGTGCCACACACCGCCCCATCTGCTGTCTTGTCTGTCTGTAATTGCATCCTCTCCTTCTCAACGTACCTCTTCATATGTATCTATATCCCTTCCCTAACATTCCACTCTCTCCTTATAAAAAATAAAAAATGGGCACCTGTCCCACAAAAAAAAAAAAATATCCCCCCATACATAGTTCTCCATTTCACACGTGTCCACTAGACACAACTAATTTGATTCAATTGGCTTGGCAACACATTTACGTTGCCCTCACCCCTTTTGCTGGAGCTTGAGAGTCCAAATTCATCCTCAAAATCTGTAAAAATGCACAGCTGTTGCTGTACAAGAAATGAAAAGCTATGGTTCGTCCCTGCACCCATCCTGCATATCCCTACATGCCTTTCAATATGGCTTCCCCCTGCTTTCCCCCATTTCACTACTGTCTCATCACCCCTTTTTTCTTTTCATTTTTTTAGCACAGGTTTGCATGGAGCTAAGCGGAGTGCCATGATGCGGCGCTCCACACCGCACCACTCAAACCCACTTAAATGAGCTCTAAACCGCCTCAATGATCCCATTTGTTTCTTGCAGTGTTAGGCACATGTATAAAATAATCTCCTTTGCCATGATTCAAACCCAGGTCCCTTATAGCTACAGCCTACTGCACTAGCTGACTAGGCCATAAACATTTTGGTTAAAGCAGGTGTTTTCAGGAAAACATACTAATTGCCACTGACAGACTGTAACTGAACTTAATGGGAGAAATGGGAATGTACCTTGGATTCTGATGCAAAAATATACAAGTATAATCTCCACAGATCCACTTCACTATTACCTCTGATAATGGAACTTGTATTTCCCCTGATTCTTCTGCTCATCTCCTTGGCATAACCATTGATCGTAACCTCAGCTTTGATGACCGTAACCTCAGCTTTGATGACCATATCAACAATACTATAAAAACTGTCAATAAAAAACTAGGCTCCCTGTATAAAATCAAACCCTTCCTTACACCACTAACGAGAAACTCCATTGCCCAGACTCATCTTACTTCTACCCTAGTCTATGCGTCTGCCATATATACCAATCTATCAAAGCATAATCTTACCAAACTTGAAACTAGCTATAATAATATAGCCAGATTTGCCACTGGCTCCCCTTATAGAACCCACCACTGTCTCAACCTTCGACAACTCAGATGGTTAAAACTACAAAACCAACTTCAATGCAATCAACTTGTGATTACACAAAAAATCCTGCACCACCCTACTAATACTCCTATCCTCTCTAATCTGATCTCCCCATATAAAAATCTTACTACATTATGCTCAGCTAATAAGCTTCTAATTGCCAATAATAAATCTAATAACAAAGCTGGAGACTCACTCTTTTCCAATGTTGTGGGTAGATCCTGGAACAAGCTTCCTAGAACACTCACTTCTCTCTCATCTACACCACTCATTAAGAAACAGCTCAAAGATCACCTAAAAATACATTGGCTTTGTCCCTGCTCGAAGCCTGACTGAATCATACTCATCGTCTTATTTCTCCTCCCCCTATTCCCCGCCTCCTGGGCTACTGCCCGCCTACATTTCTTGAATAATTATTAGCTAACCCTTTCTACTACTTGTATTTTCCTGCCTATTCCATCTTGCTCCTTCTTTGACTTAGTGATTGCTCATTTCCAAATGAATGTTAATGTTCAAATTACAATATAAACTGTTGCTTGATTATACCTGAAATCTACTAAAGAGTTAGGACTTGACTGTTTCTCAAACCTATGCTAAGTCTCTGTACATTGTTCACAAAACTGTCTTTTATTTTTTTCTAATCATATCTTGCTATGTAATTGAAGCTAGTCATTTTTTTTAAGTATTGTATGCTGTAATTTACTCATGCTTGGAGCTTTTCTCCCCGGGCCTCTACTGAAAATGGATATGTATCCAGCTAGACTAGCCCGGTCAACAAATATAAAATAAATAAAATAAAAAAAATAAAAAAGTAGATAGCCAAATAAATAATAATGATAGTACGTTATGCCTGTGATAACAGGTAAATATTCACTTTTATCTGCAACATCCTTAAATGCACCTGCTAAGGCATCAATGGCACAGGACATATGTTCATCTGGGACCCTGCTGCAGAACAACTGCCTGTGAAAGCCATGCACATACCACTGGATGCAGACTATGTATGTCATAGTTGTATATATGCACATATATCTGTCAAATAGATGCACTACAGCATTGCTTCTGTATCTCTGTCTGTTAAATCCCTTGTATTCTGAGCATTTTGCAACATATAGTCCTGGGTTCAAATCCAGTGTGTTGCTCTTCAATTGCATTGTTGTGAACACAGCAAGTAATGACTGACACATGCAATTTTAATCCCCATAGGTTATTGCTATTGAATTATCAGCTACCCAGTTTTGTATGTCACAGAAACTACAGGTAGGGACACACTGCACATATTTGGATAGCCTAACTATATCTCACCTACTACTCTGCTATCATCACTGCTGCATAATAGATATACCTTAACCACATGCCTTGATTGGACTGTAATGGGTACCCTTACCCTGGCTCTCCTGTAACGACAGGGATGACACAGCTACCACAGTTATACATACAGTTTGTAGGCCTCCAAAGTTTTCTCACTCCCTCCCCCATTGTGTCTTAGGCTGCAGCAGCAGCTTCAGCCTGGAACAAACATGACTATATCTTAAGGTACCCACCTACAGACCGATCATACCTTAAAACCCTCTATTGCAAGGGATCTGGACACAACCATACATATAGGGGGGGCAAAGGTCCAGAGATAGGTACATGTTTCAGTTTGCCCCTACAAATATAGTAAGTTGACAGAATAGCAGCTACTACATTGCCATGCAAATTATGATGGTTATGAAGTGTGACGCTCACATGTCTCTCTCCCCCTTCTGACCTCAGCCTACAATGTTTGCTAGTGACCTGCCAGATGACCATACTGTCATAGGACACTGAGCAAATATATGAGGCAAAACTGTGGACATACTTCATATATTTCTACAGTGGACAGTATTTGTACTTACCCTCTGCAATGCTATAGTCTCCACACCTCAGTAATGTCCATCTCAAAAACTGAGAAAGGGGCCAAGGCCAACATGAAGACCTTATATATTGCACTGTGGTGCCATATCATTGGCTAATGATAGTGCAGTTCCTCTGTTTTGGATGCAATTAGCAAATCTGAGCCACAGATTAGTGCACAGGTAATTATCTGCAAATTAGCATTACCTACAAAAGGCAAGCAACTGCTTATCGGGAACAGGTCTATAAATGGTTTTACCCACACAGACAGCATATGTGCAAAGCATTTGAAGAGGAACCCTTCAATAAATGGCATATATCACTCTAGCAGATATGTACTACATTTCTCCATAGAAAGGATGCAGATGGGAGGATGGAGGTACGGGGAATAAGGATTAAAGCAGCAGGCTTGTATTAGAGCTATGGTATTGACATGTCAGTGATAATCTGCTGTCCAGCACCTACAGGCATGCCTCTCAATTGTCTCTGTTTTGAATCACATCTCTGCTCTGTCCCTGTCCATCCCTCTTACAATAGTCAGCTGTTATAGTAAGGATAGTGGATTATACCTAAGACATAGTGACACTAAGTAAGGGTGTACACTCCTGTAACACCAACCTATGGAATGCAATTCACCTCTCAGTCTGTCAGTGTCACACATGAATAGTACTAATACTGTAAAAGTGTCCCTGAATGTTCCTGATGTACTCTGACTAAGTCTCCTGTTTTATGGACATTCATCCCTGTCTCATTGACAGCTATGTCTAACATACATCTCAACTTCCTACAGTAAGAAATCAGGACCAACCCATATTTAATGGGGGGACAAAGGCCCAAACTCAGTGACAGAGTATACATATTGGCCACACTAAGTAAGAATGTGATTAGAGTGACAGATATTACTGTACCATAAGTTTTATCTGAGGGGTCTGATGACTGACATTTAGATTTTTGTGTCAGTTTTCTGACCAGAACCATCAATCAGTGGGCAACCATTTGTCAGACATGCACAAGTTTGTGCAAGAAGGACCACAGGTATGAGTCAAACATGGTGACATTCTGCAAACATCTATATAGTTGAGAGGTATTATGCCTACAGGGAACATATATGACAGCAGGTTTGCATTGCTGTATGTCATTGTGGCACACTGGTGTGGCTGGACTGTCCCCATATAGTTGGAACAGAACACTGCTATTTGTCCAACAGTGGACATATCACATAGTGGGGATTTGCCCATAGGAGACACACCACAGTACACTGCAGTGATGGCTGTAGAGATATACAGCAGAATCTGTCCCAGCACACAGGGACATTTCCCAGTGTTGTTTCTGTCTTGGTGATAGCCACACATGTAGCATGTCACCATATTGTGGGGTATGATGAGTGAGGGAGCAGTGGATAGTGCAAGCCATTATGGGTGTGTACATAGTGGATGTCCATATATCTTGTCCTGTAATGTGTTCCCCTCTTGTTGTCTTGCAAGAAAGATGTACCAATGGAAACATTCTCCATTTTCATCTGCAGAAAATAAAGCTATGCTGGATGCCTTCAGACTCAACCATCACATCCTGCTGTCAAGGGGTCGCCACAATCATGAACAGTGATCAGCATTGTGGGCCAACCTTTTGATGTTTGTAAATGATATTGGCCAACAAGACAGGACCTAGCAGCAGGTTCAACACCAGGTCATAGACATGGTCAATGCCGCATGGCAAAGGGCAGCTGATGTTGCCACAGCTCATGCTGACACCGGTGGAGGGCCTTGCATCAGAACAACCACTTTCAGCCACAGAGGAATTCCTGGTGAACCTGGTATCAACCCACAGCTCCCAGCAAACCATCATGCCATACATCCGGGAGGTGAGTGCCACCGCGTCCACATCAGAGGAATGTCCAGGAAAGCTGACTGTATTCACCAGTATAATACATTTGCAGTAACTGTGGCAGGCTCTACAGACCAGTACATGAGTGTCAGGTCTGTCTGCATTGGGGGGGGGGTGGCTTTTCACCACAGCTGTGCACACATACTCAGAATGTCAGCAATGTAGTCAGTATCACATTAGCTGCTGTACATGTGAATATATGAACATATTACCTTGTAACATTGCAACATTTGGTGTTGCTGACAATACCTCTCCCTCATCTTTTCAAAGGTATGTCAGGTGTGGCTGTAGTTCATGGACCTGTACCTGGTAAGCATGATACTGTTGTTTTGACAGATCAGATATACCCTATGAATGTTAAAGGCTGCCATTTTGCCTTATGCACAAGTGTTTTGCTTAGCTAGAGTAGAAAAATTGTATGTTCTATTTCGGAGCAGTTAACTACAGTACATAACCTAGGGAATGACAGGTATTTATTTGTACAAACATTAACATGTTTGCACTTATACACATGAGCAATTATGCCGCCTGCTATACATAAGACAATTACTCCAAGATGCCCATTCAAACACAATATGGAGAAGGTACATTCCTGAGGCAGTGGTACTACAACTGGAATATCATTGACAGGATATGTATACTGGGTTTTATGTGTAGTTCTGTCACATACACTGTACTATTACATACCTCACAGGTATATTGAACTGGCAACGTGACCCCGATGTAGATGATGTGCATGTTATACAAGGCCTGGGTTGTCTGTGTATGTTGTTGTGAGTGTGTGTGTTGTTCATGGGACAAAGATGAGAAGATGTGGGACATGTAATGCAATTGTGGGTCCACATCTGTATGAGTCTGTGTGGATCACCATACATAATAGTGCAGGTGGTAATGTACTGCTTTTTTCTTGCTTTTCACAAGTGAACAGGAGGTTGGAGTCTATCCCCCCTCATAACCTGATGTCAGTGTCTCATCAGACTCTGATGATGATAGTAGCCATAGTGAGGCACAGGTGGGGTTGTCAGGGGCTGAATCTGTTCCAGAGGTTGACATCCCTCTTCTGCCCCCATTGTCCCTGCACACAGTCAGTATGCCCACACATAACCAGTCACCAGGGGCCACAGATATTGGGCAGTCAGATGGTGGCGACATAGTACAGGAAAGTGTGAGAACTATGGCGTCAGAAAGTGTAGACACTGTCCATAGCCAGGGAGCTGCTGAGGTCCCACACAGGCAGATTGACAGGGGTGCTCAAAGGAGGACTGCTGCCCATCCACTTCCTGTTGCCAGTCTCACATCGCGGGTCATTCATCCCATATTTTGGGCTGTCATGGAGGTACAGGCATGAGCCGAATGCAAGACCAGATGGATACTCAGGGTTATGGATGCAGCACAGTCTGATATCCGTAACTACCTCTACTACATTGGTGATGCCATGGAACATTTCACTGATGTAATGGACAGTCAGTTGGCTCAGACAGTGTCTATCTTTGAGTGCACATTGTCTGTGCTGGAACATGAGGGTGGGGTTGGGCATCAGACATGTGGAGGTAGACCAGCAACACCATCTGTTGGGAGTCCACGTGGCCATGCACACTCACGTTCCCTTAGTGGCAGTACCTCTAGTGCTACAGAGGAAGGTGTGTTGTCCACACCACAACAAGGCAGGCCATGGGCAAGTGGTCCTCGGCAGTCCTGTGGGGGACACAGGCCCAGCAAACAGCAGCTACTGTCAGGTATTAGCACCACGTATGACATTGGGCATGGTGCTGCCCATGCTATTCATAGAGAAGCCAGTTCCCATGTTTGTAACCAGAGACAGTGAACTGTCCACTCCACCAAGTATGGTCCACAGCTGTCCACCATATGCATGTGTAGGGCTAGCACTGATCTTGACTGTGTATACGCACACACTCCAGCATCAGTGGCACTTGCAGGTCACCTACAGACACACACAGCACCTCTCCATAGCTCATGTAACCAGCACAACTTCCTGACTCACACACATCTTGTCAACTGTTTGGCACCCCCACACCACACCCTGTGCATGTAATGATAAGTGTGCCACCTCCCTGCCATCCATGCCATCAATGTAGGGACCTGCATGTATGTGTCTGATGCATGGGTTGACTCTATAACTTTTCATGTGTTTGTGTAGTGCAATAGTGTTCTGGCATGGCAGTTGTTGTGGGCCATGACAGGTACTGTATGCTGGCATGTGTCAGAACTACACATCAAATGTTATGTATCTTTTTTGCCTGATGGTACACTGGCAGTAGTGTTACAGAATGATAGGTGTGTCATTGAGCTGTGTATGTTTTTGTCCCAGGAGTCTGTGTGGTGCAGCTATGGACACATGGTGGAAATGCAGTGGACCAGGATGGAAAGACAGCACACCAGAGATATGATGTTAACAAGGTATGCCAGTATATATGCATGGATCCCTAGGTGCATATGTGTAGAACATTGTGTCAGGGACAATTGGGACAGTCGGCGTCATCATGTTTTCTTACCCTGTGACACTCTCTACTACCCTTGATACATGTTACCTGGGTAGTCTGCATGTACAATTGCAGATGGTGGTGGACATCAATTATGCTTATGTAGAGGAGGGTAATTTACGGCCAGCGGCTAGTCACAAGGCCTTAAAATGCATAACCTATGCACAGAGGTAGGCCACATGGGCATGTCTCTAGTGCTGTCAGGGGACATATTTGCACACACACACACACACACACACACACACACACACACACACACACACACACACACACACACACACACACACACACACACTTGGGATGCTGTGAGATTAGAACCCCTACCTATCTAGTACTACACACTATAGCTCTTGCATGTGCCATGCTGTTTATCTGATAATACACTCTCAGCCAGTGCTCCTAAGGTGGATGTCATCAGCAGGCCTTGTAGTGGAAGCAAATATTGAGGCCAGCAGCTAGTCAGTGGGCATACAATGCATAACCATTATACAAAGATAGCCCATAGGAGCTTGTCTTATGCATTGCATGGGGATATAGTTACACACACTAGTTGGATGCTGCAAGGTAAGAACCCCTGCGTAACTAATATTACACAATATAGCTCAAAGTACTTATCACATGTATCTTGCTGTTTATCTGCTCTTAGATAGTTAGACAGTGCTCTTAAGGTGGATGACACCAACAAGCCTTGTAGAGGAGGGAATATAGAGGCCAGCAGCCAGTCACAGAACCATAAAATGCATACCATTGTATAGAGCCAGGCCATACAGGCATGTCCATAGTGCTGTGAGGGGATATTTTGATACACACACACACACACACACACACACACACACACACACACACACACACACTTGGAGGATGTGAGATTAGGCACAGTACTTGTGGAGTATGCAAAGTGGCCTTGTGTTAGACAGCATGTGTGGCCTGCAGAGTGATACTGCTTGGTACTGTTATGGTATCTAGTGTCCCAGGGCTGGGATACCTGGTAATATCCCTGCTATGTGTGTACACTTACCAGTCTGGCCATATTTGGCTGTTTGCAGTTTGGTAGGCAGACATGTGGCCAGGAACAATATGGCCTGTCCAAGGACTGCATTGCATTCATTGTATATTGCACCACCTGCATGTCTATGTCTGTCTGCATGGTCATAGCCTGCAGGCTCAGGGGTCTCTAGGTGAGTGGATTATGTACTGTTGCGACCTTGGTCTGTTGCCATCTGACAGCTCTTTTGATGTGTATGTGCAGATAACCCCAGCATTCAGTGGTATGTGGGAACATTAATACATCCCTGCCCATATCTATATCAATGGTGTATAACAGGGCTGTCTCCTTAAATGTAATTAAGTGTGTCAGTAAAGTAAGTGTATTCTGTAGAAGTATGTGTGGAGTGTATGTATCATTGTACTTTATATAGCTATATATTTAATTATTTATTTATTATTTTATTTTAACATTTGTTTACCAGGAAAGTCTGACTTGGGACAAGCCAATTTTCATCAGATGCCCGGGGAGAAACATTCCAGATGCATGTCTTTGAAACTTGGGAGGAAACCGGATCACCAGGAGAAAACCAACATGAATGCAGGAAGGACATGCAGACTCCACATAGAGGACACTCCAGCTGAGAATCAGACCAGAGAACCTCTTACCTCTTACTGTGATGTGACAAAGCTACCGCTACACCACTGCCATCCAAATGTATATATATATATATATATATATATATATATATATATATATATATATACATATATATATAGATATATATATATATATATATATATATATATATATATATATATATATATATACACATCTTGTTTTATATATATATATATATATATATATATATATATATATATATATATGCCACATACTGATAGAAACAGTAATCAAGCATGAGGAGGATAGGGTGAGACAGATATATATATGTAGTGGTATGTCTGTACAGACATATTTCCATATAGCAGGTCTTTGGCTGGTAGAGGCAACAGACTTGGGCTCAAGTTAGCTAAGTATAGGAGCATGCCCAATGTGATTGTCACTACTTACAAGGTGACTTCAGGCCAGAGCTACCTGTACTCTAATCCAGGATTATTGTGTTCTGCAGGCCATTGGCTGCTGCACCTGTTACCACAGTATTGCAGTTGGCTGATATTTCCAAGGCATTCCCCAGCTAATATGTGACTCAAACCTAAGAACAGTAGAGAGCTTCACAGACTTTCCAGACTCTTGCAGCATATTTATGGCCCATTTCACATAACATTGTTGTTTTCTGGCAAATTAGTGGCAAGTTGATCAAGACTCAAGTACATTAATACTGATAGATATTTGTGTTTCAGACTCTATGCACAGCAGGAGAGTCATCCACATGCAGGACCTGCTATTCTATCCACATTCTATGCTTGTAGGAGCAATTATTTAAAACCTGTCCCACATTGTGGTCCTTGCTCCCACTTTTATTCACTTTATTTAAACAGATTTCCTGCTGTTAGAAGTTGAGAGGTATGATGTGACTGGGATTCATGGCGAAACACCACCCATAGGGTGACAGTCTGCATACCTCTCCCTGTATATGTTTTTTGCAGAATGTCCAGCATTTTGCCCCATACATTTGTGTTTTCCTGGTGTTATACTGTACATCGGTCACTGACTTGTTGTACCTACTGACACATTTAACTGATGGTCTTTACATCCTGAGCTAATCTAACCTGTTGCAGCCTGCTGTTAAACTAGGCACCTGCTGGGTTACTCAGAGTGTGTATAATGTCTGTCTGTAGGTATGGCCCTCTGTTGCCCCATTCACTCTGTCTTTGATCAGCTTTCTTGTAGCAAGAGATTGAGGCATTCTGAGAGTCTTTGGGACTAATATCATATGTGTACCTTACATGTTATGGTTGTTGGATGCTGCCAGATTTGAACCATCAACACCATCACACATGCTACTGTCCCTGGGCCACTGAGCCACACCAGCCAACAAACAGAGAGGTGTCCTCCCTCACACTATCAATAAGATAGGGGAATTTTATGGTCTGCTGATATATCATTGCAGACTTACTGTTACAGCAGTTGTACGGAAATATTGATGTGTTTGGAGGTGGGGGACGACCAGCCTATGCTCTGCTGGCATAGAAAGTCATGCGACTGTCCTATGACCCCACTGTTTTGCATCTCCCTGGACTACTGTCATGGAGTTTCCAACCATGTGGTCTAGTGGCTAATATGGGGCACATACTAGTGAACAGAGTACCTGTTGTCCCAAGTGTCTGTTAGATCAGTACAAGTAGCCTGGTATCCCCATATAGATCTCTGCAAGTAGCCCAGTAGCACACTATATATAGCTCACTATATTCCCTTGCATACATGTGGCAGGTCCATACATATGCTACCATATTACAGTACCCCTTACAAGTGGTGTACAGGAGAGTGACTTACCTTGCGAATGAAGCAGTTGATAGACCTGTAGTTCAGAGTTACTTCTGTCTGATGAAGGCAGTCCACAGCCAATACATGGTGAGGTATAGGTTGTGTGGCTTGGCTGGCATTACATTTACTGATATGTATGCGAGTCAGTGTACGGTGTCAGTCCCTAGGGCCCTAGGTAGTCAGTGCATGTGCTATGCATTGTCTCTTGGCCAAGACAGGGCATATTGGGCATGTCTATGTCTGCTTACAGGAAGAGCCTCAGGTGGTTCTTCTTCTGAGTCCCCCAGTAGGTGTGGCTGTGGTGACCTTGGTACTGGTGGGGGGCTGTGTATCACTTCTCTATGCTGATCCTGCTGCAGTTATTTCCACAGGATCATATTGTGTAGCATGGCACATACTGTGACCATCTGTGCACATGTGGCTGGAGAGTACTGCAAGGCTCCACCAGGTATATCAAGGCACCGGAACTGTGACTTCAACAGCCCAAACACATGCTCTATGATGTTCCTTGTTTGGCGTGTGCCTCATTATGGTGTTCTTCGATGGGTGTGTGTGCATTTCTGATGGGTGTCATCATCCACGGCTCCATTGTGTAGCCAACATCCCCACGTAAATGGCCATGTGTGCTGTCCCCCCTAGCAAACATCAGGTACAGCTGTGATGCATGCCAGATATAGGAGTTGTGATAACTGCCAAGGCTTCCAGCACATACATTCATGATAATTCCCTGGACATTGCACATGACCTGACAGTTGACGGAGTGATACCCCTTGTGGTTAACATAGAGTCTACCCTCTTCAACAGGTAGCGCCTTGATGTGTACATGAGGAGTGCAATCTACAGCACCCAGTACCTCAGGGTAGTGTGCTACATGTCAGGAGATTCACATACTACTGGCCCTCTCCTCGGGGGTGTGAGTTAGATAAATGTGCTTACTGGCATGTGTTAGCATGGCATCCAGGAACTGGTGGAGTACCCTGAAAGCAGATGCCTGTGAAACCCCCATCATGTTCTCAGCTGGTCTTTGCAAAGTACCTTTAGCTAGTATCCTAAGGGCTGCACATACCTTTGTTTCCACTGGGATGAGTTCCCCACTGTTAGCACTGGGTCTGTGTTGAGGGGGGCAGAGCTCACTGAGTTGTTGTAGTATGTCCCTATCCACCCTGTAGAGCTCTACAATCTCCAGTTCATGTAGCTCCTGGTAGGTTACCTTGGGCTTGAACACATTCCTCCTTCTTGGTCTAGGCCTATGGTCAGTATCAACAGTAGCTACCTTGACCTCAGCATCTAGCACATACAGATGTAGCAGATCTGCAGCAGCCCTAACATTCTTTCAGTTAAAATTCTGTAGTCTGTACTCCAATGGTCCAGAATATGATGGAAAAAGCAGATTGTAGGGTGCATGCACACTTTATAGTGCTTTGCTGTAGGTGTATTCTGTGTGAATGACTGTATGCATTTCTAGCAGTGTAAAACACGTACAAAATAAAGATCTCAGCCATCATTAGAACTCAAGCCCATCACACCTGCAGTACACTGCATTAACCCACCACACCACACAACTCTTAATTAAAATAGTTGGTTTAAACAAAACATAGTAATTGCCAATTACAGTCATTTGGCATGTTTGATCAGAGCTGCGTGCCACGCCACACACTGCAAACTGGAATAAGATGTCATGGAAAAAATGGGAGTGTACCTTGGATTCTGGTGCAACAGTACACCACTAGACAGACAAAGACATGATAATGGCTGTAACTGGGGCCTGTGATAGAAGGTAAATGTAGCCTTTTATCAGAAACATGTAGAAAGTCACCTGCTAAGGCATTCATGGCAAAATACATATTTACCTGGGACTCTGATGCAGAAATACACATATAAAGACATGCACATACTGATGGATGCAGAAAATGTTTGTCACAGCCTATATGTGTGAACATATATCCAGCAAATACACCTATTGCAGCAGTGACTCAGTAGCTCAGTCTGTTAAATATTTGCATACAGTAAATTTTGCCACAAAAAGTCCAGGGTTCAAACCCAGGATTGTTTTGCATTTCAATTATATTAATGTGAAGACAACTATTAATGAATGTCTCATGCACTCATTATCCACACAAAGCATTGCAAATTAAATAACTGCTTTTCAGTGCTGGAAGTCACAGGCCTGCAGGTAAGAATACACTTCACATATCTGTACAGCATTACTGTATGTCACCTAGTACTCTATTATTGTCACAGTTACCAACATACATACCTTAAACACATGCTGTAATTGGAGTGTAAAGGGTACCCTCACCCTGGCACTGCCTCTACAACAAGGCTGACACAGCTGACACAGATACACCTACAGCTTGTTTTCTTCTAAAATTGTTTACACTGTCTGCTTGTGTCTATTACTTGCAGCAGCATCAGCTGTAGCCTGTGGTACACACAGCTCTATGTAAAGGTTTCTGCTACAGATCTACCCTCTGTGACGATGTAGTCTACTCATCTCAGTAATGTCCATCTTGACTGCTAAGAAAGGGGCCCTGTTCTACATGAAGACCTTACATATTTCATGGTAGTTGCATGTCTTTGGCTAATGATAGTGCAACTCAGCTGCTTTGGCTGCAATTAACATATCAGAGTCAAAGACTGGTTTAGAGACAATTACCTGCTAATGAGAAGCATGTTAAAATGCTGGCTATGGGCAGACATTCTGTATGAGACTTTCCTCAGATTATACCTTTGCAAAATAATTATTACTAGTACATTTCAACAGAGGAGTACTGCACTCCACCAGGTATGTAACTGTTTTTTGTGTATAACAGGATGCAGATGAGAGGATTGAGGTATAGGGAATGGAGAGTACAGCAGTAAGCCTCACTTAGACCTGTGGTAATGACATGTCATTGATACCTTACTGTCTTACATACAGGGGACGTGCAATATATCAGGGTTGTGTTGTCTTTTGTCGTTATGGCACACTGGTGTTTTTGGACTTCCCAATATAGTGGTCATAATAGCACACTGATATTTGTCTGGCACTGGTCTTATGACATATTAGTGGTTGGCTGGCCTTAGGGGACACACTACAGTGGGCCAGAGTGTTGTGTGTATAATCATACAGCAGAATCTTTCATGGTATACAGAGAACTACCTCAGTAATGTTACTATCTTGGTTGTATCCACACACATTATATGTTGTCACACTGTGGGTTATGACATGTGTGAGCAAGCAGTGGATAGTGCTGGCCATCTTTTTCTTGCTGTACCTGTACATAGTGGACATCCATGTATTTGATCCTGTAATGTATTTCCGTTTTGGTGTGTTTCAGGACTAATGCATTGCAGAAGGCACACACCCTTCTCAGATGCAGAGAATGAACTTATACTTCAAGGACTATGGCAGCATCATCACATCCTGCTATCCGGGGGGGGGGGCAATAACAGGAAACAGCAGGCTGCATTGTAGGCAGACCTTTTCCAGGATGTGAATGAGACTGGCCACCAGGACAGGACATATGAGCAAGTTCGACACCAAGCTACAGACATGGTGAATGCTGCACAATGAAGGCCAGCTGATATAGCCAGGGATCATCCCATCACCGGTGGAGGGCCTGCAATGGAGCAACCACTCATGGCCACTGAAGAATTCATGGCAAACCTAGAGACAAGGGACAGATCTCAGGCATCCATTAGACCATACATCATGGAGGTGGGTGCCACAGTGTCTACAGCAAAGGAGCTTGCAGCTAAGCTCACTGTCATCATCATTGTAATATTGTAGCAGTCATTCTCTCAGGCTGTACATACCTTTATGTGGGTGTCAGGTCTGTCTGCTGTGGGGGATTAGCTCAGTTATAGACTCATACACAGAATGTCAGCAATAAATCAAGTAACACAGTAGCTATTGTACATGTGAGGTATACACAGGTATTACCTTGCTGTGCTGCAGGATGTGGTGATACTGAAATTACCTCACCCTCGCCTTTTTACAAGTCCATCAGAAGCGTCCAAGGCTGTGGTCCTGCTTCTGGTAAGCTTGGCACTGTTTTGTTATGTAACATACATATGCTGTTAAGGGTGAGAGCCAGGATAATACCCTATCTACTGGTAATGTTGTGCATAACCAGAGTAGATTGTTTGTATGTTCCAGGCTGAAACAGTTACCTAGGATTCCTAGAGTGGCTAATCACAGAAGTGTAGCTGAACAAGCAGAAACACTTTTGCAGTTATAGTTCAGAGTGACTAGTCCTCCTGGTGTGCATGAGGCAATTGATTCGACATGCTTTATACATACCGAAAGGTCGATGGTACATACCTTAGGCATTGAAACTTGTATTTGTATATATTTATTAAGATAGGTGTACTGGGTTTTACATGCTGTGTTATCAGGTATAGTGTCATATTGCATACCTAAAAGGTACACTGTACTGGCCAAGTGTCACATGATTTACCTGATGTGCTTTTCATAAATGCCTTGAGTTGAATGTGTATGTTGTTGTGAGGAAGTCTGTTGTGCATGAAAGCAGAGATGAGAGGATGTAAGAGTGGAAATGTAGTTGTGGATCCTCATTATTATGACTCTCTGTGGATTCTGCATACATAATAGTGCAGGTAGTAATATACTGCTTTTGTCTTGGTTTCCACAGGTAACTGGGGGGTTGGAGTCTCTCCCCCACACCACCTAATGTCAGTGTCTCTTCTGACTCTGATTATGATGGTGGCCACAATGAGGCACAGGTGGGGCTGTTGATGGCTGAATTTGGCCCAGAGGTTGACCCTATTGTCACCGCACACAGCCAGTATGCCCACATATACCCAATCCCCACAGGCCTCATATATGGGACAGTTAGAGGGTGGAGACATTGAACAAGCCAGTGTGGCAACCCTGGCATCAGTGAGTGTAGGCACTGGCTATAGCCAGAGACCTGGCAAGGTCCCACACAGGTAGAATGACAGGGGTACTCATAGAAGGATTGCTGCCTGTCCACGACCTGTTGCAAGTGTCACATCATGGGCTACTCAGTGCATGTTTTGGGCTGTCATCAAGGCACAGACACATTCTGAATGCAGCACCAGGCATATGCTTAGAGTTATGAATGTAGCACAATCTGACATCCGTGACTGCCTCCACCACATTGGGGACACCCTGAAGTGGACAGATGGTGGGCTGAGACTGTCTGTCTTGGGCCACACATTGTCTGTGCTGGAGCATATGGTTGGAGTTGGGTGTTGGACCTGTGGTCAGCGACACCATCTGCTGAGAGTCCACAGGGCTGTACTCAGTTGTGTTCTCATAGTGGAAGTACATCCAATGTTACAGAGAGGAGTCTGTTGTCTACACCATGATTTGGTAGGCCATGGGCATGTAGTCCTGGGTGTTCCCATGGGAGGACACACCCAGTCGACAGCAGTCAGAACCCCATTCGACCTTGGGCATGTTGGTGCCAGTGCAACACCTAGTGGAGCCAGTTCCTGTGTTCAGGGCTGGAGACGATGAACTGTCAACTCTACCATATACAGTCTACAGCTGTCCAATATACACATGTGTAGGGCTAGCACTGGTTTGACTGTGTACATGCACACACTCACACACCATTGTCACATGCAGGTCACCTACAGACACCCACAGAACCTCTCCATGGCCCATCTAACACAATTCCTTTCCTACATCACACACATGCTGTCAACCATTTGGGCCAACCTAGACCTCCAGCACCCCACACATCACCCTGTGCAAGTGATGATACCTGTGCCACAGCCCAGTCATCCTTCCCATCGATGCAGTGGAATGAAGCTATGTGTCTGATGCACAGCGTGACTATATTACTTGACATGTACTTGTGTAATGCGGTTTTGTTTGCATGTCATGTGTAGTTGCCACCGACAAATACTGTATGCTGGAATGTGTCATGCGTATGCAGCATACTTTTGTGGACCTTATGTTGTATGATGTTGTACTGGCGGTATTGTTACACAGTGACAAGTATGTCAAAGACCTGTGTATGTTTCTGTTGCAGGAGTCTGAGGGGAGAACCTATGGACACATGGCAGCAGAAAAGCAGCACAGCATGGCATGGCAGCACAGCAGACATATGACTTCAGGAAGATACAGCAGTATACATGCATGGCTCCATAGGTTCACATCTGTATGACACTCTACCAAGGACAATGGCGGTGGTCAGCATACATAATTTGTGATAAGGTGGGCTACAGAGCAAGGTGTAACTTTGCTGGTGTGCATATGCTGCCTATCTGTAGGGAGCATAGTAGATGGATGTCTCACTGTAAGGACATTCATCTACTATGTGGCGTTAGTAGTACATGCTTATGTGAGACATTTGTCTAGCAGACATAAACATATCCTTGAAACAGACCCTGCCTAACGGTACACAAAACACCTCAATGCACCTTGGCACATGTTTTCTGTTTGACTGGCTGGTCAGTCATCATCTCAACATACAGTATCTGCCTGAGTCCCTCTTGGACTGGGGCAATATTTGCTTGTCTTGTACCATGGGGTATACAGATGTCTCTGATTGTGAAGACTGTATGGTCATTATGCTAGTTAAGTTCACATGTGCTATGGCCCCATAACATGATGTATACTGCTGTAACAGCCTCACACACAAACATGGCCACATTCAGATTAGCACCAATTCCACTCACTGCATACAGGACATGCCAAGGCACACACATACTGAAAGTTGGCTATGTAGATTACAACACTTGCCTATGTAGTGGTACACACTACAGATCACTGTACCTAATGCATGCAGCAGAACTCATGTCTGCTAGTGCTATCAGTTTAGAACATATAATGCTTGTTGATATAAGCAAGCCTTGTTGTGGTCAGTCATTTGGGGGGACAACATCACGCCGCTACAAATAAAATGATGCAAAGCCCTACCTATGTCTATTTTACATAGGTTACCATACATTTGCTACATGGATATACACATGCATCATGTTGGAAAAAGTTGGAGTACAACTCCTACCTGTCTAGCATTACACACTATAGATCACAGTATTTATCACACATACCACAGATTAAGTCTTGCTACTACATTGTTAGCTGGTAGTGTTTAGGTGGCTGAAATCAGCAGGCCTTGGGGAATAGAGAAGTGTGTAGGCCAACAACAAGTTATGGGTCGAAAAGGTGCATAACCTTTGCAGACAGATAGCCCATGACAGCACATCTGTTGTTTTGCAGGTAGATACACACACACACACACACACACACACACACACACACACACACACACACACACACACACACACACACACACGTGCACCAAGTAGCCTGGAGTAAGATTAGAACTCCCTCCTATCTAGGTATTACACACTATAGATCATAGCATTTATCTCACACACCATATTTTAAGTCTTGCTACTGTACTGTCAGCTGGTAGTGTTCAAGTCGCTGACAGCAGGCCTTGTAGACTAGGGCAGAGTGGAAGCCAGCAGCAAGTTACGGGCCCAAAAAGTGCATAACCATTGCAGGTGAATAACCCATGAAGGCATGTCCATTGTCTTGCTGGTGGATACACACACACCATGTGGGCTACAGTGAGACTAGAACCCTACCTATCTAGATTTATATATTACAGATCACAGTACTTATTGCATGCACCACAGGCTAAATAAATTTTATATGTGATTGCAGGCACAGTACGTGTGCATTACACAAACTAGGCTTGTATTGAACAGCATTGGTGGCCTGCAGTGTGATTTTGGTTCATATTGTTATCTGCATCCAGTATCCTAGCAGTGAGATAACTGATGTTACCCTAGCTATGTGTGTACAGTTACCAGTATGGTCATATGTTAGATAGGCAACACTGTGGGCATAGACACTATGCTCTGTTCATACATGCGTTGACACAATTATACATTACACCACCCGCTCACCTGTGTCTGTCTATGTGGTGACATCCACCAGGCATAGGGGTCTGTAGGTAAGTGGATTATGTATTGTTGCGCCCTTAGTTTGGATCCTTTGAACAACATTATGGCTGTGTGATAGTGCAGTTTACTCACCATTATTAGGGGATGTTGGACAATGCAGATATCCACACACATATTTCTGTATATAACAGGGATGTATATATAAATGTAGCTGTGTGTGTGCATGATATGTATTGTTCTGCAGATATATGGGGGGTGTCTATGTATCATTTTCATATATATAGCTATATATATATATATATATATATATATATATATATATATATATATATATATATATATAGTTGACACTACATAGCGATAGATATAACTATGCATGTGAGAGACATTGACAGGTGGATATGTATATGTATATGTCTGTATGTGCAGACATTTATACATAATAGGTCATGTCAATGAAGGGACAAAAGAATTGCACTCATTTTTACTATTTTCTACTAAGTGTATGGGCATGCCCAGTGGGGCTTTCAGTACTTAGATTGTGACTGCTGCAGACATTAACATCCGCCCCTGTTTCTGCAGTACTGCACTTCACTTAAAATGTCCACAGCATTCCCCAGCTGTCTGCTGTACTAAATATGTGACTGAGGTTGGTAATGTTACTCCACCAAATGACAGTCTGCATACCTCTCAACTGTCCTGATTTTCACAGAATGCCCAGAGTTTTGCCCCAAATATTTGGTCTGCTCCTCACACATTTGTGTTCTTCTGGTGCTTTATTGAATGTTGACATCAATACATTCTACTAACTACAGACAAGCAATTGTGTGTCAGCCTTTATATCCATCAGAATATGAGTACTACTGCAACACTTTTACTTCCAGCAAAGTTTATGTGACTGATATTTAAACTCTGTCCCTATGTTTGGGCTTTTATCCCCCCAATCTTTCTGGTTTTGTCCAGATTTCTTGCACTGACAGGTTGGGAAGTATGACATTCTGTGAAAACACCAACATACTACTACCTCACATGCAAAAGTGACTAATTCCAGATTAGAACCATAAATACAATCACCCATGCTAACTTCCCTGGGTCACTGAGCCACACAAGACAGAGAGGGGTCGTCCATCACACAATCAGCAGCATACATAGGGTTTATATCATAAACTCAAAAGACTAAAATATTGAAAGACATAACATCGAACTATAAATGTCAAAAGCTGATAACCGCGAAAGCTTAAAACTTCGAAAATGGAACCTCCGAATACCAACAGTTGGCCATCTGCTCATCTATGCAACCTGAAACGTAACCCTAACAAACACAACTACACCTCTGTAATTGTCACAACACCATCCATTCACCATATAACACTAAGCTGCAAACATTTATGTGAACTAGTCTAATGTGCACAACTGAAAGTAAATTGTAAATGCAAAAGCAGCAAAGCAGCACACAACAATTCTTCCAGTACAAAACACAGAAGACACAAACACTACAAACTATTTCTTATGTGGGGGGCTGAGATCCCACCACAGTGGAGGTAGTAGCGAAGCAGTGGAAACGGCCCACCAAATTCTTTCGCTGGGTAAGAATTTGATGTTCCGCGGTTTTGATAATCTCAGTCTTCAATGTTTCAGGTTTGATGTTATGTCTTTCAATGTTTTAGTCTTTCAAGTTTATGATATAAACCCACATACATATGTACACTGTTATCCTGCATGAAGAAAGATGTACAGTGTATAAGCGCTATGTTACATCCCTAAAATTTCCTGGTCCAGTTTTATACCAGAGCTGATTTTCTGTTAAAGCGGTTATATTGGTACACCACTGTATTGGGGATGATGGAACAACAGCACATAATCAGCTAAGGTAGACAGTCATCCAGATATCATGTGTGCCCACTGTTTAACATCTCCCTTGCTTGATGTCATGAATCTTCCAACCATGGACCCTAGTGAATATTAAGGAACACATACTACTGGACTGGGTATCAGTTGTCCCATGTGGATGTTAACTCTGACCAAATAGCCTACTATATTTTCTTGCAAAACAGCAGCAGATCCATACATATGATACCTTCTTATAGTATCCTTATAGTTAGTTTGTAGGTTAGAGACTTACCTTGAGAATGAAGCAGCTGACAGAATTGTAGTTCAGGGTTGACTCTGTGTGATGCAAGCGGTACACAGCTAATTCATGGATAGGTACATGGTATGTGGGTTGCCTGGCATCAGCTATTTTAATATATGTATGTGAGTGGGAGAAAGGTGTAAGTCCCTGAGGCCCTAGGTTGTCAGTGTATGTGCTATGCATTGTCTCTTAGCCAATGCCAGGGCATACTGGGCACACCCATGTCTGCCTATAGTGACATCATCAGGGGGCTCCTCCTCCTCTGAGTCATGTGAGTGTGGTCGTGGTGACATAAGCACTGATGGAGGGCTGAGTATCCCTTCTCTATGCTTATCTTATCTGCAGCTACTTCCACAAGATCATATTGTGCAACATGGCACATACCATGAACATATGTGCGCACATGTGGCTGGAGAGGACTGCAGGGTTCCACCGGATATATCAGGGCACCAGAACCATGACTTCAGCAACTCAAACCCATGCTCTATGATGTTCTTAGCTTGTGTGTGTGCCTCAATATGGCATTCTTACGTGGGTATGTGTGCATTTCTGATGGGTGTCATCATCCACAGTTCCCGTGCATAGTCAGTATCCCCCACTAAATGGATGTGGGATGTCCACCCTAGCAAACATCTGGTACAGCTGTGATGCATGCCAGATATGGGAGTCGTTATAGCTGCCAGGGCTGCAGCAGACATACTCATGATAATGCCCAGGGCATTGCACATGACCTGGCAGTTGATAAGAGTGTTATCCCTTGAAGTTGACGTAGATTCTACCCTCCTCACCGGGTGGTGCCTTGATGTGTACATGAGTGCAATCTATGGCACCTAGTACCTCAAAGGTAGTGTGCTACAAAGTAGAAGAGTCGCATACTGCTGGCCCTCTCCTCAGGGGTGTGAGGAAAATAAAAGTGCTCACTGGCATGTGGTAACATGGCATCCAAGAACTGGTGTTGTACCCTGGATGCTGATGCCTGTGAGACCCCCATCATGTCCCCAGTTGGTCTTTGGAAAGTACCTGTGGCTATTATCCTAAGTGCTACACTTGCCATTGTTTTAACTGGGATGGGTTCCCCTCTGTCGACTCTGGGCATGAGTTGAGGGCGGCAGAGCTCAGTGAGTTCTTGTAGTATGTCCCTGTCCAACCTGTTGTGCTCTACAATCTCCAGCTCATGTAGATCCTGGAAGGTTACCCTGGGCCTGAACACTCTCCTCCTTCTCTGCCTAGGCCTGTTGTCAGCAGCAGCAGCAGCATTGATATCAGCATCTAACACACACAAATGTAACAAACCTGCAGTAGCCCCTAGGATTCTTTCAGTTAAAATTCCCAAGTCTGTACTCCAATGGTGCAGAGTATGGGGAAAAAATCAGATTGTAGGGTGTATGCATACTTTACAGTCTTCTACTGTAGGCGCTGCCTGTGTGATTGCCTACCTATGTTGCAGTACACCTGCCTAATATATCACTGCATCATTTAATGGCCCTAGTTTAACTTAAGCAAGGATCAACACTAATTAATACATCATTGGCCTTTTAGAAACTCTGAGCACTATGGCACGCAGCACAAACACGCACCCCATATGTAAACACTGCATAGCAGTCAGTGCGCACTTCCCCCAACTGCCATGCTCAGCACAGCAGTGCGCCATGCAAACACATGAAAACATGATCCCTGTAGGTGAATAAAGCTTAGACGTCAGTGCACACACACCTTCAGGCTTCCACACTCAGCATGGCAGCATGCTGCGCAAACAAGACCGCTAAGCTCCCATCAGCTTAGCAGTTATTAGATACACCCTCTCTTGATGTCAGCTATCTCCTCTATGGACACCAACATGCTTCTCTGCCTACACAGAGGGGATATGCAGACACGGTTACCCCATTATGCTATTCAGTATCTCCATCTCATTTGCATAGGGTTCTGTGCTTACAGCCTGGACACTATATGCTTCTGAGCCCTTCCAAATTAGCAACAGCACCAGTGCACCATTTTACATACTACATGCTGGATATTGTAACACATTTCTGTCTCATGTAATTAATATTTGCTTTTTTCCAGGTTGTTGTTTTCTTTTTTTATAAGGCATGTTTGTGCACTGTGGTGTACCTGGCAAGCATGCTAAGATTTTAAAAAAATAATATATTTTAATATATTTACTGTAATTTTTGGAACACAAATTGGATAGTTTTGCTCATATGTGTGTGTGCTATTACATTTCTGTGTATCTACCTACATTTTTGCAGCCCCTTTTGTCTGTCTACAGCCCTGTACACAGAATTTTTCCATGTACACTACAGACACTGACACAAGTCTACCAAGCTACCTATCTGCTTGCTGGATCACTCAACCTGCCTCATTTCCATGGAATTCACCCGCTTATAAGGTGATTTGCATGCCATGGAAGTTTCCGTTTTGGCACGATGCCTACATGTTAAAAAAAAAAAAAAAGTGTAGGCTTTCTTAAATTCCCCCATTGGATGTTTTAAATGTTTGATGTCATTTCCTTTTGTATTTAAATGTAATTGTGTAGTTTTTTTATATAGTTTCTGATGAAGCTCAAGATTAAACAAATGAAAACACTAAAACTATTTTCCTGTAGAGCAACATTCTTTTACTTTTTTTGGTTTAACAGGATTTGCTTGTGTGGACAGCTGTGTGGCAAAGGATTATGCATTTGCGCATACTTCTTGGCTGATCTCTGGTGGTGGCTGAAGATTTGCAGAGGAGGCTGTCTTTCACGGAGATGAGGGCAGTGGCTGAGTTACTACAGAAGTGAAAAAATATTGCAACACTCCATTCAATGAGCATGTAAAGGGGTGAAAAAATTTATATATATATATATATATATATATATCACTTCCTCTGAGTCAGTATTATGCTGAAAAGGGATGCCTTGATCTCCTGGCTGGCAGCAAGGAGGTCAGAGAAAGTGTTGGAGTGGCTTGTTATGTTTACTGTATCCAATGAAGAAGAAGATTCTGATTAAAAAAAAAATGAGAGTATGGCAATTTTTGGTATGCACAAATACAAGTGAAAGTGTATGATCTACTGAGTAAGGCAGAGATGACTATAGGTGAAAGACTAAAGTAAACCATAAGCATGTATTAGGATGCATTTTAAGAAAGGACAGCATCAGAAAATCTTTAAAAATTCATAGTTAAAGATTTCACATGAAATGAATACCTCACATTTTCAAAGCAAAATTGAGAAATGAAGTTTGCATTAAGACATAGATGGATTAAATGGGAAAAAGAGTATGGTATTAGGGATATCTACAAGTATGTAAGAAACAGAAGAATGAGTGATTTGGTGGTGATATGACAAGTGTCTGGGACTTGCAAGAAATGGATTCTGAGTAACATACTGAAGAAGATGTGCAGAACAGTATTAGGAAATTAATAAATACACCTGCTGCCAGACATGATCGCATCTTCACTGCTGTGTGTAAAATGCTGGGACATGTACTAGTTTCAGCATGGTAGAAGGTTTTAATGAAATATGTGAAAATGAGCATTGTATTTGTTTTTATTTGCTTACATTTTGGTTATTGAGATAGCATAGATCACAGCACAATCAGTCACAGGCTCAGCTTGGGTTACATTCAAAATAGTATCAATAAAAATGTAACAAATACAACCAAAAGTGGAAACCAAAAGTAATACAAACTAGTCATGATAAAAAAGAGAAAACAGAGGCAGTATGTACTAACATCACAGCATGCTGAGGTGTACATGTTTTGAAGTGGAAAGTGAAATCAGAGGAGTAGCAAGAAAAGAGTGAGAAGCAGGTATAGCCTTGAAAGCTGTAAGGGCTAACACATGGTGTTTAGAGGACAAAACAATAAACAACTAATGGTAAATTCCAAGCAAAACCACAGCTGGTAACAGGCAGAAAGGCAAGGCTCAACTGTTGAGCCTTGCCTTTCTGCCTGTTACCAGCTGCGGTTTTGCTTGGAATTCTGCTTGGGTTTGCTGCTGGAACACACTCACTGCTTTTGAGTTTTCTTGCTAATTAATGGTAAATAATACAGTCAAAACACAGAGGGACTGAGAAAGGTAAAAGTTGTAAGAAGAGAATGAGGAAAGGGAAAAATAAGGTTTAACATATTTACTGGAAGCAGAATCATTGTGGTACACAATAAAGCAGCAGCATAAATGGGGTGACATGGGGAGTAAATCAAGTACAGAGAACTGCTTATTACCTGATATGTCCTGCATTGTGCCACTTTACTTTTATTCCTTAAATAGATACTGCTTCAGTTGGGCCTAAACTTAGCATAGATAGTATGATCATTGAAATAGTGAGGAAGGGATTTACACAGTTATGGAGCAATTACAGAAAAAATAGAGTGAGAGCTATATAGTTTAACACATGGCAGTTAGAGAGTAGGGCCTATTATACCCTGGCATCTGAGGTTGTAGGTTGGGGTGGCAGAGATAAGTGTCACTGCAAGTGGAGAAGGGGCATTTTGGTAGAGTGATTTGAATAGTTAGGAATCCAGAAGTATGTTGTATTTAATTTGTACTAGGAGCCACTTTGTCTTGGATAAAGTGAGGGAATGGTGTTCAAAGTGATGAGAATGTTAATGAAGTGGTATATTTAAATTAATGAAGTCTGTAGTGTTTTTAATGGAGGAGGTGCAAACGAAGGTAAGCCATACTCAATTTGTGCAAGCAGAACACCTTTCCCAATGACTGGCCTATCTGGAACTAAATACTTGATCACAAAGTGTTTTTTATCGCCCGAGCTGGAGTTTTTAACTAACCAAAGCACAGTTAGTTTTTAAAGATAATGGGCTGGATTCAGAAACCTTAGGCACATCAGAATAATTGAATTTGCTCTATTTACTGCAAAGCCTAAGGTATATGTGACTCGGTTTACTTTTAAAATGTTGAAGTGCACATCTGTGATTGTCAGATGTGGGAAAGTCTGTTTGCAAAAGTTTGTAGTAGCAAATTATAAATGGCCGAACTCGCAAAATAGTGAATGTCAGTATGCATTAGCCCATGTGAATTTGGCACTCTGAGTGGAGATCGCACTGCAGTGGGGATCAGGACATGGACCCCTTCCCTCACTGTAATGCGATCTTGGAGTTAGTATATAAAAGTAGCAGGGGATGTGGGGGGGGTGCAGCCCCCTCACATGGGAGGTGCAGGAGAGCTTACCCCCTGCATAATTGTCTTTTAAGAGATATCTGAAAATGATGGGTGTTTCAAACAAAGTCGACATTCTCGGAGTGTCGACTTTGTTTGGGTAGGAGATTCACTCTTTTCAGGATTTGACTGTGCAGTTTCTGACATTACGAGTTGGGTATATGACTTGTCACACACGTGGGTTGCGACATTTTAAAGGTAAACCTTGAGATTCAGAATATCAGGCACCACAACATGGGCAGTGCAACAAGCTTGGTCAAGCAAGGCATATACTAATGACCATATAATGATATACAATGACTGCTAATGAGGAAAAACGTACCGGTACAGTGATTTAGAAATGTCCAAATCCCAAACAATGTAGTCGTAGCCACTGTATATTTGAACCCAAATGAATGTAAGAGTTCAGACTGGATAAATCCCAAAGTAAAGTGAGGGGGTGCTACAGCTTTAGAAATTATGTATCTGCATGAGGCTCTTAGTGCTGCTGCCTTGCATGATGGCAAGAAACATCAGTCCTGGAGGTGCAGGTCATCCAACCACACTAAAAAATTCACGAACTGTACAACATGAACATTGTAGACTGGTACTGTGTTCTTAAGGATGCATTTGTAGAGATTACTGACATGTGTCATCCTTGTTTGCAGTCCTGTGGGAGTCAACTCGTACATACAGTAACTCAATGGAAACTAAGATATGTGTGGCTTTACATATATTAGCAACAGTGGCTTTCAGCATCCTATTGAGGACACATTTGTAGTATTTCTGGCATCTTCCTTGAGAATACTCCTTTAGTCTCTTGATGTCATGCTTCAGCATGTGTGTGGGGGAACATATGTGGATCCCACATACCCTTAGAGGGAATGCCAACATGATGCAGGAATTCTGTGAAATACTCCATTTCCCTGAGGTATTGGGGGTCACAGATTTTAGTCGCATACAGGCCACACCTGGTGCACTGTGAAGAATGTATGTGAACTACAAAGGATTTCACTCAATCAGCTGCCAGGTGATCTGTGATGCATAGGATATCATGTACAATTGCTCTATCTCTACGTACATATATATATATATATATATATATATATATATATATATATATATATATTTATATTTATATATATATATATATATATATATATATATGTGTGTGTGTGTGTGTGTAGATATATATATATATATATATATATATGTGTGTGTGTGTGTGTGTGTGTGTGTGTGTGTGTGTGTGTGTGCGTGCGTGTGTGAGTGTGTGTGTGTGTGTGTGTGTGTGTGTGTGTGTGTGTGTGTGTGTGTGTGTGTGTGTGTGTGTGTGTGTGTGTGCAGGCTACCAGGCATATGGCACACTTGTGAGGTGTGAAAAACCACTTTATAAATAGCAAAGCTTTCGGGTAAAACCCTTCTTCAATACTAATACTACTAGTTACTACTAGTAGCTTTGCTATTTATAAAGTGTTTTTTCTCAATCAAGTTTTTGTTACACTTGTGAGGTGTGCCAACATTTTGTGAGGGGGTCACTTTCCATAAGGACATCTTATTGTGGTGATACCAGATATCCCCTGGAACTCATGCTCATGACACTGATAAGAAACCCATGAAATATAACACACCATGTGTACAACCATGCAAAATCACAAACAACAAACATTATTGAGCATATATTCCTACCCCTGAATGCATGCTTTTAATGATGACATTCATCTGTTGATATCCTGCAATATGACTCTGCCATACATGCAAAAATAATACCCATGCATGCAATATTACACAACATTATACTTAAGAAGCAGTTAGAAGAAGGGTGGGCACTTGCAGGGCCAAACGCTGCTTGCAAAAAAAAGAGTAAAGGCAGTGTCAGATGAGGAATCACAGGATGAAACAGCAGCAGCGGAATGATCGTGACAGATGGAGGTGGACATAGTATGTTGTGGCACTAGCAAAGAGGCAGCAACTGAAAATAGCTTTAAAGCATAGTATACAAGACTTAGTCAGATACACTACAGTAAAAATGATTCACACAAGACCAGCACTAAGCTGTGCTTACCCATGAATAGGTCATCCATGCTGTGTATCAGACATAGACAACCCAGCTAACAATGTGCGAAAGGCAGGGCACAGTTATTGTTTACACAGGTAAAGAATGGAGTACAGGATAGCATGTCTTTTATAGGTAAATGTGTAAATGTGAGTGCAGAGGAGGATGAAAGTAAAAAGTGTTTTTATGTGAAATGTCAGTAATCTGTAGGGGTGCTTTAATGTTAAGAAGAGCTGGTGTCAGTGGAGGTGTGTGATGTAATGGGAGCTGTAGAGATGTGAGTATGTTTCTGCAGGGATGCAGTCTTAGCAATAGATGCATACTGTACATGCCCTGACTCATGCGTCCCGGCCCTTCCAGGGTAGTTGCAGTGGAAGTATCATGGCCCTGGCTAGATGCTAGCATGCTAAATGACATTTAGCAATGTATGCTAAGAGATGCCAGCTTGTTGACATCTGTGATCACAATAGATCCCATAAGCAGACAGCTCCTAAATAGATGTCTCTGGGGAAGTGATAGTACTGCAGGAATGGGATCACGGTTGTATACATGTTTCTATGGAAGTGCTAATACTGCAGGAATGGGATCACGGTTGTATGCATGCTTCTATGGAAGTGTTAGTACTGCAGGAATGGGATCATGGTTGTATACATGTTTTTATGGAAGTGCTAGTACTGCAGGAATGGGATTATGGTTGTATACATGTTTCTGTGAAAGTGCTAGTAATGCAGGAATGGGATCACTGTTGTATACATGTTTCTATGGAAGTGCTAGTACTGCAGGAATGGGATCACGGTAGTGTACATGTTTCTATGGAAGTGCTAGTACTGCAGGAATGGGATCACAGTTGTATACATGCGTTTACGGAAGTGCTAATACTACAGGAATGGGATCATGGTTGTACACAGCCATACTGGCTCTCATATGTGAATGTAGCTGATGACTGTCTCCATGGTGGACCCTCTCCCTTGGCAGGCAAGCCAGGTAAGAAACTGCACAGTTCAGTGTCTGTTTCAGTCTATCCAATGAATCACACATATGGAACATGACTTCCACGGTGGTGCAACGGTAGCGTTGTTGCCTCACAGCAAGAGGTTCTCCCGTTCGATTCTTGGCTGGAGGGCGGGGAGTGCCTTCTGTGTGGAGTCTGCATGTCCTCCCCACGGTTGGGTGGGCGTTCAAAAGACATGCGTAAATGGGCATGCCTTCTTTGAAGGTTGAACATTGAGCTGGCACCTCGGCATTCATGAAAATCTACTGCCAATCATTAGTGGACTGGAGTTCCGCTGTGGTGACCCCTAACCGGGAAAAGCCGAAAGACAACAACAATGTCAGTACCTGCACATTGTATCACCTCACTATTTTTGTCACACCAGTGGTGGTTATAGCCTGTGCCTTCATTATGGTCCTAAATATGTTGGGTTTTGTCAACTAACACACCAACCTGAAGGGAGTGCATTAAGCATCTTTTCTTCCATTACCAACCTCTCTGTATCAACCTCCATGCTCAGCAGTGGTAGTGACAGATTCAGACATTCGTCAATTGGGGGGAGCAGCACACTTCCCTGTTCAATAGTGTCCCCATCAACCTGTCCTCTTTGTGATGTCTGTGTTGCCTAGCTATCCTCAAGCATATTAGCTATTTCCATGATCTGTGTTGGTGATGTGGTGGATGCATTTCCTGTGTCCATCACACACCCTACACCCACTGACTGTGCCAGTTTATCCCAACTATCACCATTATCATCAGAGGCTGCAGATCCCTCAGCATCCGGTTTTGTCAGATCTACAGTGCTGGTGGCAGGTAAAGAATCACCTGTGAATACAGGTAAACAGAAAATATCCAGTGTAAGTATGACTCAGCACTGCAACTACACATGCAGCTGTGAGTTTTACAAATACACACATGATCAAAAGTAATACCTTAGGAGCACACCTTGTGGAAATGGATGCACTTGTAGAATCCCCAGTGTAATATATACTGTAAGCCAGACAGCTATTATTAAGTTTTATGGTGAATAATGGCTACAGAGGACTTGCAGGTACTGATGCAATGAAATAGGACTGCATACCTGGAGTATCTGCAATGGATAGTCTCTAGATCCTGTCCAGCTATGCCACCACATCCAGCACCATGTGTCACTCCCTTTGAGAGAGGACAGGAACTCCTCTGCATCTGTGAGAGGTGAGCAACACATGTTGCCCTATGTTCCCATGCCAAGATTTCTATTATTTTTGGAGCATCCTATTCCATATTGGTGGCCCCATGGTATGCCATTTCACAACCATGGTTCTGCCCAACAACTACATTAACACTGCACTCTCAGATCAGGTGCTACCATGGCAAGAAGCTCAGCTGCATGGATATCGAAGAGTGATCAACCAATGAGATGGAGGGCCTAAAGTGGCATATCTTTCTCCACACCAAATAATTTTTCCATACATGTGGATGCTAATCTCCCAACAAATGCATTACTCCATTTTTGCTCAGACTGCTTATTAGGCATTGTTCTTTTGGTATGGAAAACAGTGGAATTAACAACCTTTTTCTTGCTTTGCCTTTACAAATCCTAACAACACTAGCATAGTTCTTGGCTGTATTGCATGCTGTTTTTTTTTTCCTGACAGATAGCTCTATCCACATTGTTTAGGTAATGATGGCCAACTGTATTAACAACACATGTGCTCTGTGAAGCAATCACAGCATTGCAACTGACCAATGACTCGTGACTGTTCCTTTCAAGGTTACAAATATGTTGCCTACTGACATACGTGCAGTGCATACAACACTAAAATTGTATTGAGTTGTGCTCTGACTATAAGCTCAGGAGTGTGTTGCCCAACCTAGCTTACCAATATTACAGCCCAGTAATTTCTGTATCCTTGCAAGTTCCCTCCCAATATACCTTGGCTAACACAATTCATGGACTAGACCATGATTTTCGT